>NC_141687.1:1557569821-1557797416 GCF_964263255.1 Lissotriton vulgaris | reverse complement strand
GTTATTATTGGTGGAATTGGTAGCTGCCCCGCAAAGCCCATCTGTGAAGTGCAATAACAGGAGTGTTAAACCTGTGATTTTTTGCATCAGAAACACAACTCATATTAAAGTGCGTGCTCCTATCACCACCCCACTTAGGACATCATGGGGTTAACTAAAGGGAGAGAAATTGAGGCGAGGGACCTTGAGAGGACACCACACACTGACGCGGGCACCTTTCCCATGAGCACTGAAGAGGATTTGATACCCTCCCACCGCTCTGGGCTCTCCCTCAAGATAAACTAGACATCATACTGAAAGAAATCAGGGAGTCTTGCACAGTGCTAGAACAACAATTAGGGTCCCTTGCCACCGAGGTTACCCTACTCAGAGTGGATCACAAAAACCTTGCAGATAAACTGAATACTAACACAGCAACACTTCATGATGTGGTCCCTTGGCAAAAGGAACAATCAGAAACTGTGAAAAAGCTCCAGCATCAGGACTCCGTACTGCAGGACAGGGTGGAAGCCGCCGAAGGGCGCTCGCGCTGGAACTTCTGCATCATTGGGCTGCTGGAGAACAGCGAGGGCCCAAATGCAACTCAATACATGGAGACCTGGTTGAACATGGTGGTGGCCCAGGAAGGGCTCTCGGAAACTGTTCTGTATGGAGCGGGTGCACAGGGTCCCTGCCAGGATGAGAGCAGAGCATCAAGGGCCCTCCCTCGTCCTATAGTAGCCCGAATACTCAACAACTGGAACACTATTCTACTCAATACACACGAAAAGGCACTGATCTCTAACGGCAGCATGTCTTCTTGTTTCCCGACTACATCTTACATGTTCAGAAGTAACGTGCCTCGTACCATGGAATCCAGCAACACTTTCAATCCCTGAATTTGAAATATGCCCTACAGTACCCTGCCCAGCTCAAATTTACCCACAAACAAAAAAGCAACTTCTTAGACACTCCTGTCGAGGCATGGGAATGGCTTGAACATACCTTCCCTGACCTCCCCATTGCAGAGGCCTAAGACGTCCAGCTACACAGGTCACACGGAGACCGCAGACAAAGTCTCAGAACAGGAAACCGGAATGCCGTGAGGAGGACCTATTGCCCACCCCATAACAGATGTTGGAGGGTCAACAAGCAGCTATACTATCTACAACGACACTTTGGGAAGAGCATCAAATTACAGATAAAGAATCCTCATCAGGCAACGCGATTCACTCGAAACCGACAATATCCAGCCGCTCTTCCCCTCTATGACATCACAGATGGCAAATGACTTGCTGGGTTGAGGGGTTCCAGGTTGATTGCTATGCAGGGGTACCGAATAGTATTGCAATTTACTCACTCTCCTGTGCTACAGCACTGGTGCCTTAGCAGAGGTACGTGCTGGGACACAATCCCTTGCTGAGTGTAAATGCCCCTGGGTATTGCGTAATGCATCTGCAAAGGTATGTTACTTTGATAAACTGTAGACGAATGGATGTTACTACTGACACATTACTTAGTTGCTGGTGCGCAGGTCCCTCTGGGCGATCACGCTAGGACTTACTTGGTGTCTACGTTGTCTGTTGCTCCTAAATGGCCCCTTTGGCAGATGCACTTTACGCAACAAAATGGTTATGTTATGCTGCTATGTATGTTTGGTCGAACAATGTTCTCCAGTTGGAACTTGCATTGGGGTTTTCTTGGGGGTTCACGACGGGTGCCACACAAACACATTGCTCCGACCTTATAGACCTGACTTGGGCGAATGCACGGAAATTATAACACACATGGCAGCAACCCAACACTATAACTTCACCACTTGTTCGTGGGATGGGATCAATTAATAAGCGACACTGAATACATGCACAACTGGCCAGGAGTGAGGCATATATAGTCTTTTTACAGGAGACTCGTCTGTCCACCTCGAAGGCGGCTAAACTTGAAAAGAAATGGAGGGGGCAGCTATTTCATACAACATACTTAGCGTTTGCACAGGGAGATGCAATCTGGATCAGGGCGGGGGTCCCTTTTATCGCACAAGATACGCTTATAGACACCAATGGTAGATACACTATGGTTCAGGGCATGCTAGATGGCACACCAGTGACTTTTGGGAGCCTCTATGCCCTGAACATCATGTTCGCAACGTTGGCTTTCTTATTGACGATATACTATTTATGCGTCAACAAGCCACGAAGGTTGCTGCAACATGTTTCACCATCTTGAAATGGTTGTGAAAAATTGTGTGGATGATTCCTTGCCCTTCTCAGAGAACAGTAGTCCAGGCTTTTGTTACATCTAGGCAGGACTAAGGTAACATCCTCTATCTTGGAGCTAACAAAGATGTGATACGGAAGCTACAGAGAGTCCACAACTCCGCGGCCAGATTGCTTTGTCGAATTCCTAGGACAGCTTTTATCTCTGCTTCTTTGAGGGACCTTCACTGGTTAAGAGTTGAAAATCGGATTAAGTTTAAAGCTCTGAACTATATGTTCAGAATCAGGCACGGTATGGCCCCCACGTATGTGCAAAATCTAGTCCATCCGTATATGCCTTCACGCACCCTTAGATCTACTACGCAGGCTAAATTTCAGGTGCCTAAGATTAGACTATCCCGTATGGGTGGCCGTTCTTTTTCTTATTTAGGCCCTGTTCTGTGGAATGTTCTTCTGATGTCTCGTCATACAAAGACGAGTGTAACACTGTTTCGTAAATCACTGAAAACTTGTCTTTTTAATTTGTAAGTTCCATTCCTCTTCTCTGGGTGTTTCTGTTGGGCCCCGGGAAACCCTTTTTGGGTAGCTGCTGCGCCTAGATATACATTTAAACTAAAAAAATTATAAAAACATGGAGCAAAACACCTTTCTTACTCAGGTGGGCGCAGCGCTCGTGTATTGGACCACATACCCCTGGATAGTAGGGTGGAGATTTTAATGCAGTCTTGGACACCAACTTGGATTGGTCCCACCCCCCACTGCCAGGTGTGATATCAATACGGGAGGCTAGAGCCCTACAGACGTGGTCTCAGGAATGGACACTGAAGGATGCATGGCAAATTCGAAACATAGGTATGTGCAAATATTCTTATATACACAGAAAGTACACACAAATGTGGACATACAGGGCAATCTGCTAGCGCTTTGATTAGGAATGCTTCCCCGCCTACACCGATACTTGAGCTAGTCACCCAGACTGAAAGCTGTGTAACCACAAGAACTAAATTAATGAGGTATTCTATGATTATTATAAGTCTCTTTACTCAGTCCCACACTAGGTGAACTTGAATGAGATTGAAGGCTTCCTGGACACAGTGTGCTTGCCCGGCAGATGACAAGGTGTCGCTCGTAGCGCCTACAACAGTTGCTGAAATCCGTACTGCCATTAGGGAACTTCCTAAAAACAAGACCCCAGGCTCATATGGCCTCCCCCTAGAATTTTATCCTACTTTCGCCTACTAGCTGGCTCCTTGGCTGGAGCGGCTATACCGATAATATCTATGGGCAGGGTCACTACCCCCACCACAGTGGAGGCCCTGTTGACCTCGCTGCCAAAATGGGTCAGAGACCAAACTGACATTTCCTCATATAGACCACTCTCATTGCTTTATACAGAATACAAAATACAAAATGCTTGGCAAAATACGTTCCATTCGCCTCCTCCCACTATTACCAAGATTGATACGCTTCCATCAAGGTGGTTTTGTTTCCACGCGCAGTACCTCACTAAATATATGCACGCTCTACCATGTCATGTCTCCCTGTCCAGAGACTCTCACTGGTGCAGGGTGCTTATCGCTGGACCTTCGCCAGGCCTTCGATACACTGGGTTGGGATTAAATGTTGGCCACTCTTTGGAAGTTTGGGTTCCCATCCATTTTCATTCATTGGAATAACCTGTAGTACACTACCCCTACTGCCCGGGTTTCGCACTGGGGCACATATATCGCAGGCCTATGATATACAAAAGGGCACGAGACTGGGGTGTCCCCTCTCACCCATGTTGTTTGTGCTCACGCTCGAACCCCTAGCATGTCGACTGGGATATCCCTATTAACCATATGGTCCACGCATTGTCACTGTATGCGGACAGCATAAGGCTCTCAAAAGATCTGTGGAAAAACTTGGATACGGTTGCTCTCACCTTTTCCCAGTTTGAATCCCTCATAGGACTTCATAAAAATTTCGGGAAATCACATGCATTTTCCTTTAGGGACAATCTTCATCTACAAGCCATACCCTTTGGTTAACATGAGATAGCTGTGGCCCCTACTACTTTTCGATATCTGGGGATACTGATATATAGAGATCCAAATGACATACTGGATGGGAATCAAATGAAGGCAATTGTCTCATTGCATTCTCAGGTTGCTTTCTGGACATCACTGGCAATTTCCAATTTGGTGATGCTTAGAGGAATCCTCTAATTCTTTAAAAATCTACCAGCAGTGATTTTCAGCTCAACTTTCTGCGCACTAAACACCCTTCTGGTTGAATTAATGTGAGGTGCAGGTCGTCGTCGTATTTGCTTAGCGAAGCTGCAACTCCCATCTGAGGATAGAAGGATGGGGGCACCTGACTTTGTGAATACTGCTTGGCGGGGCAACTACAATGGCTCTCATAATGGTTGGCGGGATGAAACCGGCAAGAAATAGCTAACACACCCCAAAGCTTCATAGACTTAGTCCCAATGTCAGCCTGGTGCTACTCAATACTGGACCTACTTACTGGAAACTAGCCCTGAAATATATTGCAAACACCACCACGTATGCTACTAATATACCACTCCTCGGACTTCCCACTCCCACGGGTACACTAACGAGATGCAAGCTGTCTCCATGGGCACGGGCGAGCATGTCAGAAGTGGAAGCACTGTTCAGAGATGGAATATTACTCACCCACAAAGACTTCATACACAAGCAAGGGCTCACTGGGCTGCTCTTTATGGTACATGCCAGGCTGGTACGATACATCAAGCGACATTGGGCACCAGATGGATGAGATTGAACCGGACACCAATGAATTAGTTCATTCACTACACTTGATGGGGACTGGCAGAAACCTGAATCACTGTTGTATCGTAGTATCCGCTCACACCAACCCTCACCTCTTTTACCAGTACAGCACACCTGGGAGAGAGCTATTAATAGAACACTTCTAGACAGATAGTGGAAGACTATATTAGAATACCCCTAGAGGGTATCCCACAACTCAAATTTATAAAATTCATGATAACACAGAGCACAGAATACACTCCATTTTCCCAAACTACAGCAGCGTGTCCCAGGTGCCCTGAACAAGATGCCAATTTCCTTCACATGCTCTGGGACTGCCCAGTCCTGCTTTCATATTGGCCCCACGTTACCTCGGCCCTAGAAAAGGTAGTTGGGGGCCCTCATGGCAGACGGAGTAAAGTTGCCCCGTAGGTCTCTACCCACGGAGAAAGGGTTACGGAGTCCAGGCCAAATGTGCAGATCTAGCACCCATTTTGGAAAAACACAGCATCACCAGGCTGTGGAAATCTGCCGGCCCTCCCAGGGTATTGGCATGGAAAGAAGAACTAAAGCACTGGAGACTAGCAGAGAGTGGTGCTCTTCGCCAGGAACAGCGCCAGGGCCTACGGAAAAGACCTGCAGAAATGAGCCGTGAATTCTACCTAGAGTCCTTTAAGGCTTCAGACACAATTAACTCCCAGTGACATACCATTATTAAACCTGCACGGCTCTGGACCAATTTGGCTGTGTATTGGTTAGTTCTTGCAAGCATGCTCACCTTGCTCCCCCTGCCCTCCTCACTACTACACACAAACTTACAAACACAATGGGTTACAAAAACATCTTCTCGATGTCTGCCATCCCACGAACATGAACATATAGGTACCCAAGACGCACCACCCCTATCCCCCTCCACTTCCCCCTACGCACCTGTCCCTTTGAATGTAGTATTAGGCTAAGTAAATTGATATGTTCCTAAAGCCGGGGTGAACTATTATAGGTAACCACAACTGTACCAACACAGTACCTTGCATTATGTATTCACTGCTGTAGAAGACGCAGACTCTCACTCATTCCACAATATGTTGTTACCAAATGTGACCCACAGTACTCACCGATATTGTATATGTATGTTATCACATGGAATGAAAGGCTTTGAGAAACCCAATAACATTTTTTATTAAAAGAAAAAAAACTGATGCATCTAGAAACAAAGTAAGCAAGAAGGGTTGTCATAAACGCTCCCAAAACAACGACAAACCGGTGTAAAACTGTTACCAACGTAGGTCGGATAAAGGCCGCAGAGGACTATGAACACTAAGACTATGGAGAGAGCCTGCCCTGAAAAAGTTAACAAATGTAAAAAAAAAGTACATATCAACCCTTGGCAGCTCTGGATCCCACATCTAAGGAGGTACTGAAAAAAAGTTCTATTGTCGCCAACACTTAAATGACTAATATCTCGGCTATCTTTGTATATTTCATATCTCCAATATGTCAATTGTGATTTCAGTTGTGGGACATCAATCATATAGTTGGAAGATGCCTCTTCGTAATATTAAGGGAATCTGATAACTAGAAAGCCATCAGAACAACTATTGCTTAAGAACACCAGCTCTGTGGTAGGTGGATAATGAAGCAACAACAGAGATGTGTAAATAACGAAACTGCTTTGGAATGGGTTAAAGAATAGTGAAGAGTGCTGCTCGGGCCACCAATGGTTGGACTAAGGTGCAGAAACTGCCTTCTATGTTGAGGTTTATATGGAAATGGTCGAACTAAGTTGGTGGTCCCCGACTGTGAAGTTAGTGTTTAAGGAGACATGAATGTTTACAGGGACTTCAAAAAGGTGTAGCACATGTTACAACTAGTTTGCATTTGGTACCACTGGCACTGACAAGGTGGGGGGGGGCAGGGCCACTAGCATTAGTTGACAAACAAATAACCATGTAATGTCACCTGAGGAAAAAAGATCACACGTTTACAATCCCTCTATTCAGAAGAATCAATGCCAACAGAGGATGAGCGTGGGTTGCGTTGTGAGTAGTTTTTTTTGGTTAATTGGGATAATCAAAGGCTGTCCATATTGGAGAGTGCTTCTTGGTCATGTAAATAGTAGGAGAGATCATCTTGGCATATATAACAAAAAGCTAAAATGGCTTCCAGTTAGTCGAACTTTCTGAAAGCACTCTGCACCAGCAATGCTAGCATTTTAAAGGGATGGGCCCTTTTTGGAACCAGGGGACTTCTAGGAATCTTTTTTTACGTCAAGTCTGGGCAGCGCATGCGCTGCTCAGCGAGCCATGTTGCATTGGAGTACGTACTTGAAGCTCCGCCTACTATCCACCCATATTGGTCATTGGCTTATGTCATTGTCCTTCATAAATGCTGGCTTCGGATTCATTATTAGGCTTGTTAGTCCTTCCTTAGTACTGCCTTGTCTTCATTGGTAACCTCCCATGAGGACAGGCCCTTTTAATTCGGTTGTTACAAGGTACATCTTCTTTAGTCTGTAAGCACTATTTCCTTTATTGAGTTTCTCTTACTGCAGGACTGTCTCTTGTGGGCAGTTGTGACCACCGGAATGTTTATTTAACTCATTGCAAATCGGGAATTCTTCAGGGGCAAAGGAAGACAGAAGGGGGCAACTCAGCGATGCCTTGAAGCATTTGGAATGCAATAGGCTTCACATTTGCAAGAGTTTCAACTATTGGCATTGTAAATGACAATGCCTTTTATTTGTTTTAAAAACCAAAACATAAATAAAAGGCATTGTCATTTACAATGCCAATAGCTCAAACTCAGGTAAATGGGTTTTCTATTGTATTGCAGATGCTGTTTATTAAATAGGGAATGGTGTAAAATATGGCAGAATACAAAACGTGTATATCAAATGCTGAACTGTGCACAGAGGAAAAAAAGTGCAGCACTGAATTTAGAAAAGAGCAAGTCATGACATTTTCTTCTGTTAGTCAACTTGGGTTAGTTTTGACCCAAGGAGCTTAATAGTAGATATGCCCTTTAGCCACAAGTAAACTATTTTCACTAGAATACTATAGCAATGCCGGTTACATGCAGCATTGGGCTAATAAACATCTGAATTATATTCATACTATACAGTTTTCCAATTTGAGATCAACTTTGACCCAAAACTGTTTTAATAGCCAAAGCAATCCATACCAATGCAATCTGCTGTTTGATACGGTCTCTGGCAGCTTTTTCTTCAGCCTTCTCTTTAGTACGCTCCTCCAATAATCTTTTAGCCAAGTCATCTTCATGTCTTCTTTTAAACTCCAAGACTTCTTTCCCAGTTTTTCTTCTTTCTATTTCCTTTTTTATTTCATTCTAGGTGGAAAGAAATCATAACTGGAGTGAAATTGCTGAGAAATCCAATTATGCTCAATCAAATGGATATTCCTTCATTCAACCACAGACCTCCATGTTTATTCAAAACTTGACAACTATGAATAGGATGCTGGCTTTAGCCCCTTCGATGCTCATGACGAGCTCAGCTCGTCATGACCACACCCGTTTTTATTATGGCCCAGCACAGGGGAGGGATTTCACCAGCAGGGATGTGGTTAATAATCTTCAACACATTTTTGACAATGGTACTAAAAAAGTACAAACTCCAACCAAGCACAAAGGTACTCAGATAGTGGTGGTAAGATAATTCTGACCTATGTGATGGTAACAAAATAAATATTCTAGGTCGTGCATTATAAGTGACTGGGAAGTGGTAAAAGCTGCATCTCCTAACACCGTAAAGGAACCCAGCTATCTTGGAGTGATACTCACAGGGGCATTCTCATTCAGCCCTCTGCAGTTGAGGTCCTGGTGTAAATTGGAAAGAGGAGAAGAAGGGAAACAAAAATATGGATCAAGTATTGACTCTCGTGAGGAGGAGGAACAAATGGAGCAGGCAAATACAAATGGCATGTTTCGTTTTCAACATTACCTGCTCCTCTGTTTTCTGCTTTTGTTCTTGTCTTTCTTCTAGTTTTTTGGTAATTCTAAACAGAACACAGTACACTTTAGATGAGGTTTCATTTAAAATGTCCTAGTTTACATGTAAACATTTAACACAATGTAACGTCTGATATAAAAGTCAAAAACTTTAAAGTGAAGTAAATCTAGGTTGGAATCAAGAAAAGAAATACCTCTCACAAACAAAAGTTCATATGTCAGAATTCAATTGTGTGCTTTCTTGCATTCCCAAACCAAAAACATCATGGTTTTTCTTTATTTTCCATTAATTTTAATTAGCCAAAACCTTTGAAATCAGAAAGGTCTTTTGTGGTCAAGAAGTGGAACATAACTGAATTAATGTTCAAGTGATGCAGGAACTGCGAGACTTTATGGCTCTTAAATGACACAAAAGTTGTATAACATGAGACCACCCAAACATTAGAGAACTTGAACTTACCGTCACAATTGGACTCTCTAGCCACCATGCCCTGCCAAGGATCAATTAACTGTGATTTAAGCAAAAGGCCACTATTCTTGCCCTCTCCCATTTTAAATACAAATGAAAAGTTAATAATAAATATACTCATTAAGAATGCTATAAAACAAAAGACTAAACATATAGAAACAAACCTTTCAATTTTCTCTGAAATCTCCTCTGCAGACCTCGGATCTGTTGATGCCTCTGTAGAACCAGAAGCAGCTTCTTGAGAAGGGTTAACTTCTACGAGATCTTGTACTGGTTTAAAAATATTCAGTAAAAACACAATATAAGCCAATTAGAAATTACTTCTGATGAACAAATTGTAATGTGAGAATAGGTAATATGTTACTATTCTACAGCAGTATAAATACAAATAGTAAGGTAAGATTGGGTAATATGTTACTGCTCTACAAAAGTATACAAAACACTATAAAATAAAAAGGTATTCTTGAAATAAAAACCCATTATATATATTTCATAGCATTCTGCATTTATAAGGGCACCAAGATATAAAATGTGTTCCATATGAACCATTTACCATTACCTGGGAACATGCCCGGCAGCCATACTCATGCTGTCTCTTTTACAGAGGCCAACCACTCTAGGACTGGGTCCTTCTCATTTGGGTTTGAATTATCATAGCATTATATGTGTTACCTCTATTTTATAAGCACGGTCAGTGGATAGTGTGTACATTTCACACCATTGTGCTTTTCATTCCTTATAGAAGTTTAATTAAGCAATTCATGACAACAATCACATAAATCTATCTACTCCATGCAAGGAAAACGTTTGCCATTTCATAAAGTGTTGCTTCTAACACCAACACCAAATTCACACCATTGATGGACTACTATTATATTTGTTATCCATATCCTTCACTTGAAACGCGTGATGGACATTGTCTAGATCCCATACTAGCTCAAGGTGAATAAATACATCCAAGTCACCCTAACATAAAGTGACTATTCTTAGACCTGAAATGTAATTAATTAATTTTACAAGCCTTGAGTACAAGAGTTTTCTTTAAACTAATATCTGCTGTAGTATATGGTATTTTGTTCTCACTCAGTATGATAGGTTTGTTTCATTGGTCAGACTTAAAACCCTCAATTATTACAAGGATTAATGTTACAACAAAAAGCATTTAGTCTTGAAACTAAAAGACATAATTATGAAGAGTGCATATGGTAAGAATGAATAGACAAGAAACAGATTATTATTCATATTAACACATTAGGTTGGCCATGAGTTGGAGAAAACAATGTGGCACAAAGTTTCACAAATCAGTTAAGCAGATAACATTTCATCCGTCTTACAAATGTATAGTGTACTTTGACAAAACATGTGAATGATCACCTCACAATAGATGCTGCAGATTTGTTTTAAAGGCAAACAAGAACAATCTCTTTACTGTAACCAAACAATCATATGTAAATTATAGGGTCTATATGGACATATGGTAACACTGCTGCAGGCACCCACAAATTTAGAAGTAAGGAATACAACCAATCTTACTTAATGAAAAAAAGACATAACATGCTGTGCTCACATGACAGCCTCAAGATAAAGTCTAGTTTTGGCTTGCAGTTTCATTTTGTTTTCTCTATGTATCCAACATGGGTCTGTTAAGAATTTCTTCTGAATCGGCACCTGTGCTATTACTGCTGCAGAATCATTCTAAAGCCCTCTTTCTGATAATGGGATCAATCACCAAGAAGTAGCAACAATGCTGTAAAGGTTGTCTTTTTGTTTTTCTGTCTAGGGAGGACGATACTGGTAAAAGTATTACGCCATTGTTGCTAAGCATGCAAAGTATGCAGTTTCTCCATTTTGAGACTAATTGTTACTAGTCCTAGTTCCAGAAGGATAGGTCAAAGACCTTCCATCATAGAAAATCAACTGTTCAGCCAATCTCCGATCACCAGATGTAGTGCAAAAACCTGGTGGGCTACAGAATGCTGTCCAAGCAGATTCAATGATACTGCCAAAAGGGCAACACATGGCGCCCCCATCTGCTGCACTGCTCAAGTGAGGAACCTTTCCTCTTAAAGTAAACCACATTTCTTTCACTCTTAAACAAAGTATTCCATAGTAATCCCAAATTGTTAACTATCAAATAATCCATGTACTCCATATTTATTTGATCACTCCAGAGACAGGTGGGTTGGAATAGAATACTTCATTCCGCATTTTCAGATGCCATATGCTGCCAATCCAAGCATAAACATAGACCGGTGCTGTCAACCATCCTTCGAGCCAACAAAGTGATAACCCAATGCATTTCGAACTTTTAGTTCTTCGTCAGGGGTACTGCAATAAATAATAAAAAGGTGTATAAACAACGCGCTTCATGCCTGTAACTCGTAATATCAGCAAGGACCATACTGACTTGTGACCGTGATCTTCCTCATTAACCCACCTCATAAGTATTCATATTAACAAAAATACCTGAAAGGCATAAAAACATAATGTGCTTAATACATGTAAGTCGTAATGTCAACCACAATTGATATTCCCAAATTCTGACATAACCCCCTTACTTATCCCCCCACGCGAATCAAAATGCTCAAAGTTCAAAGCTCAAAGTTAAATAAAATGCTAAGTCCCACGAAATCTGTTCTCCAACCTCTTTCCTTAGGGAGTAATATGGAGTACATGGATTATTTGATAGTTAAAAACTTGGGATTACTATGGATTACTTCGTTTAAGAGTGAAAAAAATGTGGTTTACTTTAAGAGGAAAAGTTCCTCACTTGAGCAGTGCAGCAGCTGGAGGCGCCATGCGTCGCTCTTTTGGCAGTATCATTGATATGCTGTGTTTGGAGAGTCACAGCGCTGTTTTGCACGCAGTACTTGGCATTCAAAGCAAAATTGAATTATTTATTAAGGGAAGGAGTGCACCTGCCTCCCTACACTTGCTCTACACTTGTCCTAGCAGATTGGCCATTAGTGACAGATAATAAGGTTAATGAGGGAAGATTTAGTGGTGTAAGGCCAACCTTTGACCACAGCAATTAACTGTTGCCTAATTTGAAAGCAACCAACAAATCTACAAATGCTTCAAACATTCCACTTTGCATGCACACAATGGGGGAATGACATGGACACGGCTATGGTAGCAGAAAAGGCGGCCTATGTACATAGGGGCTTCCCTAAAAAATGGTCTAAGATCTGGGGAAACTGGAACGAACACTGAGGACACTTATGTGACCCACCACGGGAACCATCTGATTCGGAAACAAGCCCATAAAGGGACAGGCCTGTAACTTCCATTGTCCCGTTATACGGACGATTCTTGATGTAGGGGTAGTAAAAACTTACTTTATCATTATGCATATCAGTAAAGGTGGGGAGGCATGAGTAAGGAATTGTACGACGGCGCATCCAACCCTGAGGGTATAGACGATTGCAAAACTCCCACTGTTAAATGCTACAAGAGCCAAACGATTGTATGAATAATATGTTAAACAAAGTGTTGATGATTGAACGGTATTGATGTGTATAAAAAAAACTGATTCTGTAATTCTACGAACTGCCTTTAAATGACAATGGTGATGTGTACCTTGATGAAAAGCTCAATAAAATGTTTTAAAAAAAATAAAAAAATAAAAACATTCCACTTTGCAATATATATATATATATATATATATATATATATATATATATATATATATATATATATATATATATATATACATATATATATGGAAAATGCTACTTACCAGTATGCATCTGTTCTTGGCATGTAGAGATGCAGAGTTGTACACTTTGCATAGATCGTCATTTGGTGTTGGGCTCGGATGTCTACATGTTTTTGTCTTCGAGGAAGTGTTGCAGTCACGAGACTGGTGACTCCTCCTTCGATGGACAATGTGCATGGGCATCGACTCCATCATTAGATTGTTTTTGCCACTTAGGGTTAGATGAAGTAGTAAGAAGTAGAAAGATGTCCATGAGTGATGTATCTAAATAAGATCATACTGGAACAGATAGAGGTATCCAGGGAGGCGGGTGGGTGTGTATAACTCTGCAGCTCTACATGCCAAGAGCAGATGCATACTGGTAAGTAGCATTTTCCCTTCGAGGCATATGAGCTGCAGATTGTACACTAGGCCTGCACTATACAGCAGTATCCTCCTTAGCGGTGGCTACCTGTCACAGCTTAATTTGATCAGGTGCTTTCAGGTGCTCAGCACCAGCACTTCTTTCACAGAACCTGGCCCACCAATTTCTGTCCCTGCAGGTGGTGGTCTCAATGTTAATTGTCTAAATTCAAAATAAAAAGAACAACATACATTGCATGGTGACTGGCTGGTAAATGTTCATAGCCAGGCCAGCATACGCCTGTCCAGGCAGGCATGATTGTGTATCACCACGTTAGTGATGATGTCATCATGCCGATCAAAATCCAAGAAGCCATCCACAAACTATGGCTTGCATTCTATTCCCCGAGTCTGCTGCACCCTGCCACTGCCTGAGCCTAAGGCTCTCATTGATCAAAATCCAAGAAGCCATCCACAAACTATGGCTTGCATTCTATTCCCCGAGTCTGCTGCACCCTGCCACTGCCTGAGCCTAAGGCTCCCATTGATCAAAATCCAAGAAGCCATCCACAAACTATGGCTTGCATTCTATTCCCCCCAGTCTGCTGCACCCTGCCACTGCCTGAGCCTAAGGCTCCCATTGCATAATTGTAGCTGGGGGCTGGCTCATGACTGAGTTCAGGCAAGGAAGCTGCTAGAGCGCATTTGGAACTTGGGTGGGAGGGCTCTTTTTAAGAATGAACGAAAGTAAGTGTGGGCAGAGTAGTATATCCTGCAGCCCTGCATTGCTGCTATCCTCAACATGCTCAATGCGGCTGTGGACCAATACATCTTTTGGGTGCCATGGCGTCACCTGTAGAATCTGTGCCCGGCACAGCAGCATGGTAATTGCTGAGCGTGCGTAAGTCCAGTAGGCACCACAGCCATACTTACCGGCATTGGCAGCATTACGGCTGGGGACAATGCCTGTGCTGTAGCAGGCAGGGTAACAGCAAGCTGAGCAGTGGATGCTGATGCCGTCGCCATCCCTGGACCTACTAATTACAGGCAGCACTAGCAGTGACATCACCTGTTCTGCTCGAGCAGCCGTCTGTTCCGCAATAAACCCAGTCATATCGCACTGATTAATAAGTGCAAAAAAAGCATTTTCTTTGGTGTACATTTTTTTTTTTGCATTCGCTGTAGGTAAGAAAGCAAAACACGCCATCTTCCACTTCTTTAGGAATGACAACAGGAAAACGCAGAGTCAAAATAGCAGGGACATGTACAGGCTGACGACCGGGGTCACAGGCAGCAGCAGTGTTATAGATAAGAGAGAGAGAGCAGGAATAAAGAGGAAAAAGAATCAACAGGAGAGGAGAGAGATAAGACGGAGCTAAGTAGAAGAAAAGGAGAGCAAATCAGATACAAAGAGAAAGCAGCCATGACGTGAAGAAGTGTGTGTTAAGAAGAGAGAAGATAGAATGAAAGGATGTAGAGGACAGGACAGAGGAAAAAAAGCAGACAACTGATAAAACAGAGACACATCTAATCACTGCTAGAAGAGTGATAGTAAAGAGCCAAGATCGAGGGGCGAGAGAGCAGAGCGTGGATAACAGTGAAGAGGAAAAAGGGCAGGGCTAGAATGAATAGAGGGCAAATCAGAAATACAGGGAATAAGGTAACGCACCAGGTGTGACAAAAATTATAGAAAACAATTAGAGAGGTGAGAGGATAGACTCTTAGAGCTAAGACTTAGGGGACAGACAACAGATCAAGGTTAGAAGATAGAGACTGAGGCAGTGAGAGTGTTGAAAGTGGGGCTCACCGGAGGAAGAAGTGAGCTGTGGCCTCCTTGGCAAAATGTTCAGCACCTGCACTTCTATTTTTTTTTTTTACAAATTAAGCACTGCTACCTGTATCTGTTACAGTAGTTTAAAATAGTGTTTTAATACAGCCTGGCCCACACTAGCTTGTTGTTTTGCCTGCACATCTACACAATAGTGTTTTGTGAAGGTGTGCGGTGTGGCCCAAGTCGCTATAGAGGCCCCTAGTTAGCGTGTAGAATGAGCTCTAGGGGGGATGGTTAACGTTCGCTTGGCTTCAAGGTAGCATATTTGTATGCATTTTATAATCCACCTTGCAATTCCTGTTTTGGTACAGGATTGCCCTTATGAGGTGGGGAGAAAGCTACGAAAAGTTGTTTGGTTTGCCTAAAGGATTTTTTTCTTTAAATGTAGTAAAGTATTAGTCTTTTAACATCTACGGTGTGTAGAGCTCTTTCTGCCACTGAGTCTGGTTGGGGGAAGAATACTGATAGTTCAACAGACTGGTTTAGATGGAAGGCAGATACCACTTTGGGTAAAAAAAAATTGGTTTGTTCTAAGAACCACTTTGTTATGATGGATTTGTAAAGATGGTTCTTGTATGGTTAATGCCTGGAGTTCACTCACTCTTCTGAGAGATGTGATAGTGACTAAAAATGCTACTTTCCAAGTAAGGAACTGTAGTTCTCATTTGTGTAGAAGTTCAAAAGGAGGACCCATTAGTCTGGTAAGGACTACATTGAGATTCCACACTGGAGAGGGTGGTGCTCTAGGTGGAATTATTCTTTTAAGTCGTTCCATAAAGGCTTAGATAGCGGGAACCCTAAACAAAGACAAATGTGGTCTGCTTTGTAGGTAGGCTTCTATGGCAGCTAGATGTAACCTTATAGAAGTATACGCTAGGTTACATTGTTGTAGATGCAAGAGGTAACAGATGACGTTTTGAATGGAAGCGCCTAGTGGGTTGATTTTGTTGTGTGAGCATTAAATGACAAACCTCTTCCATTTTGCTGCATAGCATGACCTTGCGGGAGGGCGTCTAGCTTCTTTGATAATGTTCATACAGTCTGGCGGGAGATTAAGGTATGCAAACTTTAGGATTTCAGGAGCCAGATCGCAAGGTTGAGCGGATTGGGATCTGGGTGTCTTATCTCTCCATGGTTCTGAGTGAGAAGCTTCAATCAATCAATTAGACCATTTGTAAAGCTCACTACTCACTAGTGAGGGTCTCCAGGCGCTGGGAGGGGGGGGGGGGGAGGGGGGAAGAGGGTGTGCTGCTACTGCTCGAATAGCCAGGTCTTGAGTAGTCTCCTGAAGGTTAGTAGGTCCTGGGTATGCCGCCGGTTTCTCTTCGGAAGCGGGGGATGGTGGACAGGGCGAGATCGGCGGAGCGGAGCTGGTGGTTGGGGGGTGTAGAAGGTGAGTCGCTGGTGGAGGTATGCTGGTCCTGCGTTGTGGAGTGCTTTGTGTGTGTGGGTGAGGAGCTTGAAGGTGATCCTCTTTTTGATGGGGAGCCAGTGCAGCAGTGCAGGTCTCTCAGGGGGGGTGTGATGTGGCTGGGGCGAGGGATGTTGAGGATCAGGCGTGCGGAGGCGTTCTGAATGCTTTGTAGTCGTTTCAGGAGTTTGTCCGGGGATCCTGCGTAGAAGGCGTTTCTGTAGTCCAACCTGCTGCTGACGAGGGCCTGGGTGACCGTTCTTCTAGTTTCGGTGGGGATCCACCTGTAGATTTTGCGGAGCATGCAGAGGGTGTTGAAGCAGGAGGATGAGACGGCGTTGACCTGCTTTGTCATGGATAGAGTGGAGTAGAGAATGAACCCCAGGTTGCGTGCGTGGTCGGTGGGTGTCGGTGCTGTTCCCAGTGCGGTCGGCCACCAGAAGTCGTCCCAGGCTGAGGAGGTGGAGCAGATGATGAGGACTTCCGTCTTGTCCGAGTTTAGCTTCAGGCGGCTGTTCTTCATCCACTCGGAGACATTCCATCGTGGAGGTTGATTTTGGCGGAGAGGGGGTCCTTGTTGAGGGAGAGGATCAGTTGGGTGTCGTCGACGTAGGAGAGGATGTTGAGGTCGTGTAGTCGGGCGACAAGGGCAAGCAGTGCCATGTAGACGTTGAACAATGTCAGGCTGAGGGATGAGCCTTGGGGTGCGCCGCTGTTGATCTCAGTGGCTTCGGAGCTGAAAGGGGGGGGGAGGCAGACTCTCTGGGTTCTACCAGAGAGGAAGGAGGTGGTCCAGTCCAGAGCCTTGTCTCGGATCCCAGTGTCGTGGAGGCGTGTGCGTAGGGTGAGGTGGCAGACTGTGTCGAAGGCAGTTGGCAGGTCCAGTAGGATGAGGGCCGATTTCTCGCCGTTGTCCAGCAGGGCCCTGATGTCGTCGATGGCGGCGACGAGGGCAGTTTCGGTGCAGTGGTTGCTGCGGAACCCGGACTCGGACTGTCGAAGATGCTGTTCTCCTCAAGGTAGCGGGTCAGTTGTTTGTTGACGCTGTTGTCGATGACCTTTGCCGGGAACGGGAGCAGGGAGATGGGTCGGAAGTTCTTGAGGTCCTTAGGGTCGGCCTTTGGTTTCTTGAGTAAGGCGTTGATTTCAGCATGCTTCCAGCTCTCTGGGAAGGTAGCTGTCTCGAAGGAGATGTTGATGGCTTTCCGAAGATGGGGTGCAATGGTGGTGCTGGCTCTGTTGAAGATGTGGTGTGGGCATGGGTCTGATGGAGAGCCGGAGTGGATGGTGTTCAGGACTTTGATGGTGTGGTCGTCAATTATATTGGTCCAAGAGAGCAGGGGGTCGGTGCTGATGGTGGTCGGGGGGAGAGGGGCCGAAGGTCTCTGTGGCTGTCGGGGTGGTCGAGATGATGAAACGGTCATGGATGTCTGCGATCTTGCGATGGAAGAAGGTGGCAAGGGAGTCGCGTAGGTCTTGTGAGGGTGGTATGTCGGTGTTGGAGCTGGGGTTGAAGAGCTCTTTGCTGTTGTGTGCGTTGTTTTCTAGGCGGTCTTTGAGGGAGGTCCTTTTGGCGGATCTGATGAGCTGATGGGGTCTAAGGGTGGTGTTCTTGTGGGCAGCAAAACTGTCTGGTGTCTGTTCGCTGTGCCATTTCTTCTCTAGTTTTCGACAGGCTTGCTTGGAGGCCTGGAGGTCCTCTGAACTAGTTGGCTTTCTTGCAGGTGTGTCTGTTGGAGGGTTTCTTGATCGGGGCGAGAGAGTTGGTGCAGTCTTCGATCCACTGTGAGGTTGCGTGCCACGGTGTCGAGGTCTGTGGGGTCGGCGGGTGGGCTCCGGGCGAGGGTGGTGGTTTGCTGTTCTTTGGTGACTTTGCTCCGGCAGCGGCGAGGGATCTGTTGGGTGTGGTGGCGCGTGGTGGGTTTCCGGAAGGTGAAATGGATGCAGCGATGGTCGATCCAATGGAGTTCAGTGTTGTGGCTGAAGGCGACGTGGGAGCTTGCGGAGAAGATGGGATCAAGTGTGTGGCCAGCAGAGTGGGTGGGTGTTGTGACGAGCTGTCTGAATTCGAGGTTGGCGAGGTTGTCGATCAAGTTGGTGGAGTTGGTGTGGTTGTTGTTCTCGAGGTAAAAGTTCAGGTCTCCGAGGGAGATGTAGTCTGTGGAGGCGAAGGCGTGTGTACTGACTAGTTCGGCGATGGAGTCGCTAAACTATGGCCGCGGTCCGGGGGGGGTCTGTAGACTAGGGTTCCTCTGAGGGTGGTGTTGGAATCGGTGTGGATCTGGAAGTGCAGGTGTTCATTAGTGCTGAGGGTGTCGTTGGTGTTGGTCGAGACCCTGAGAGTGTTCCTGTGGACGATGGTGATTCCTCCTCCTGTTCCGTTGGTGCAGTCCCTGCGGGTGATCTTGTAGCCGTCCCGGATGGCTATGGCGATGTTGGGTGCCGAGGAGGGATTCATCCAGGTCTCTGTCAGGAAGGCGACGTCTGGAGAGGTTGAGTCAAGTAGGTCCCAGAGTTCAACAGCGTGTTTGTGGGCGGAGCGGGTATTTAGAAGACTGCATCTGAGATGGTTGTGTTCTTTCACGGTGGGTGGGTTGGTGGAACGGATGCTGGTGAAGCTGCAGTTACGGCAGGTGAAGGGTCCTTGGGTGCCCTTCGAGGCGGCCCGGAAGCAGGTGTGCGATCGATCGGTGTTAAGTGCGAGGAGGGTGTTGGCATCGTAGCAGAGACGGGCGTCGTGGTGATCGCGGGGGCCAGGGGTTCTGGAGCTGGGCACGGTCCAGGCACAGACGGGCTTGCCTTAGGCGTGCGCGCGGCCACGCAGCGACCACCATATAAGGGGAGGAGCAGCTGGGAGGCGGGAGCGGGGTGGCGAATGGGCCGCAGGGGAGTCAGCGGTGGGAAAAACGGCGGGAACGATCACAACGGGGCAACAGTAAAAACTGATAAGGATATAAAATAAGGGCAACAGTTAACAGGAATAAAGAAATAAAATAGGGGCAAGAGTCAGTTAACAGAGGGCAAATAGCCAATAGACAGGAGCAAAAGTAGACAGTAGAAAACAAGAGGCACAACAAGAGACCAACAGCACCGGCGAACTTACAGCAGCAGCGGGCAGAGACACGAACACACAGGTGGTGCTGTGCGGCATGGGGAGTGGCCTACCCTGAAGACAGGGTCACGGGTCGCTTGGGTGAGAGGTGAAGCTTTTGATGTGGTACTACTGATAGTTCCAACAGAGTTGGGAACCATGGTTGCCTTGTCCTTGTTGGAGCAACTAGGATGATTGTGAGGGAATGTTGTTGGAGTTTAGTCACTAGTAATGGAATGAGTGGGAGAGGCAGAAAAGCAGAAGCAAATTTCCCTGACCAATTCATCCATAGCGAATTGCCTTTGGACAATGGGTGTGGATACCTGGATGCAAAGCTTGGGCATTTTGAGTTTTGGTGTGTGGCAAACAGATCTATCTCTGGGTGACCCCACATGTGAAAGAATGGAAGAAGAACTTGAGGATGAAGTTCCCATTCGTGGATCTGTTGTGTTTGACGGCTGAGCAGATCCACTAACTGATTGTGTTGAGGCGCTAGGGGGCGCGCAGCGGGATGGCTGCCTGAGCGAGCGGCTCCGCCGGGCAGATCCAAAAACTGGCGATTCAGGTTACTTTAATGTAAGCCGAACATGTTCACGAACACCAGCAGTGCATGCGAACATCTGCTGCATCGATGACCAGGCTCGGACAGTCACCACAAGCTTTCCCCAGAGACTAGTTGACCTCGGAAGGCGGCCGCGGCCCCACAGCAACATGGCGGCGGGAGGCGCACCCGAACCCTGAGACTCCGCTGCCCGCGACATGCCGAGTGGAGACAGGAGCGCCGTGGCTGATTACAAATGGAAGGCCGGGAGATGAGGTGAGCCATCCGAACGCCGTGAATCGTGGTACGGCAACGGTTGAGGGCCAGGCTGAAGGCTCCACCGGGACGTCTTTCTGATGCGCAAAATGGCGGCGCCCACAGACCCATGATCGCGCTACTGCCAGGTATCGGCCACAAATGCAGACACACTAAATGCTCGCTATCGGCTCAATCAACGCTACGCTGCTGAAGGGGATGGGCATGAAATAGACACTTGGGGGGCACTATGACCATCACCTGCGCACGTGTTCGCTATGCACTCCACGACGTTTACAAGATGGCGGCACCCATAAATCGCGAAAATGCTACGGAACGAGTATCTAAACACCTACATGAATGTTAATACTGTGGACAATTAAAGCTCACGAACCCCGCGACCGGACCTCACGAGACTCGGTAAGGACCTCAGAAGGCGCCTAAACCTCGTTTACTGATCCTCTGTCCCTCGCGCCAAAACCGATCTCTCCAACATACATCGGGAGACACCGGTCAGTGGGCAGTGGGCGGTCGACCTTCAACCTTAATGACATACTTCACTTGAGCGAAGACATCGTTTGTCATACCAGTTCACCGCCTGCAACCATGGGTAAGCCGGACAGACAACAGTCAAAAATAAACTTTGAAACACGTAAAACCTCTAAAGGCCAACCCGAGTCTCTAGATGGGGACGCGGCTGCTGGGGGCTCGGAGGAATGTAATACGGTGGACATCCTCAAAGCCATCAAAACCAATCTGCAGGAGATTAATGGAAAGATAGACGGCCTAACGGGACGTATGGATAAAATGTCCGCCACGGTTGAGAAGCATGGGGAAAGACTGGACGAGGCTGAGAAACGAATCTCCACGGTGGAAGATGACGCCCGCTCCAACACTGCCAACTGCACTGGCATGGAGAAGGTACTAGAAGTTATCAAGGCGAAGGCGGAGGAGTTGGAAGCGCGATTGCGTAGAAACAACATACGCATCGCAGGCCTGCCGGAGACTACCAACACAGGGCGTATGGAGACGTACGGCGAACAACTATGCAAAGACATCTTTGGTGCAGATGCCATGTCACCCATTTTTATTATTGAACGTGCACACAGATCGCTGACGCCGAAACCTCCGGTGGGCGTAACTCCCCGACCGATAGTTGCGCATGGCCTGAATTACAGGGACAGAGACACCATATTGCGACTCACGAGGGAAAAAGGCGATATCACCCCCCAAGGAATTAAACTGGACTTCTATCCGGACTACACATACGCCGTTCAACAAGCAAGGGGGGAATTCGCGAATGCCAAGACCAAACTTTGTGAAATGCAAATACCCTACGCCATGCTTTACCCAGCACGACTCAGAGTTACTTGGGAAGAGAAACCAGTCTTTCTAACACCTAAGCTGCAATGGATTTCATCAAAAGAATCACGTCCAAGGGTAAAAAAACAAATGGCGGGAGAGGCAACAGGACTCTGATTGACGGTAAGGTGTCGACGTATTATGATATGCTGCATCCCGGATAGAGGTCTCCCCTCTCCTTAGCTTCGAGGTGACAGTCATGCAGGATCATGTACATTCAGCGGTTGCTGGTAAATAAACTATCCCTGCATGAACAGTCCATGCCTCTGCACTATTATGTGTTAGACCGCACTTTCAACCTACTATTTGCATTGTTATGCGTGATCTGCCCCCGCCCTTTTGGTAGGGTGGTGTATCTGCCTCCCACATGGGAGTTCCCCACAAAGTTATGGTTATCGAAGAAGTTAATTGGGGAATATGGCTTCGGCACAGTTGGGGTGCTGATGTGGGTGGGTTTTGGGGCAGTTGGGGTATTGTTCAACTTTCATCACCAGGGCATTTAAGATGCATTGCTAACTCCCTACTTGAGTATCCAGTACGGTATATTTCTTCACGCAGACTGTCAGTGAAATGTACTATGTCAATTGCTCCTTTGTTACAGATGTCCCACTTATGTTACCCACACCCCCACAGATATGGCTAACACTGGCAACTTAACCCTAATGTCTTGGAATGTACGTGGCATCACCAATCCCAAAAAAACCAGACAGATTTTTGCAGGGTTTGACAGACACCATATAGACATCGCCCTGCTACAAGAAACTCATATAGCCCCTACGATGTGCAGGAAAATTGGTGCTAAATGGGCTGAATCTGGTCACTCCTCAACATACTCATCTTACTCCAGGGGGGTAATGACATTGGTCAGGAAAGGCACTAACTACAAAATAAGCAGATCCATCCTAGATCCTAATGGTAGATATGTAATAATCTCTGGAGAACTGAGAGGCCAACGCTTGACGTTGGTAAATGTATACGGCCCAAATATAGATTCCCCCGACTTTTATCAAGCAATCTGGAACCATATGCTGGAATTTGTAGGAACGAACATTATATGGGGGGGGGGGGGCGGGGGGGGACTTCAACGTGGCATTAGACGACTCACTAGACCCTTCTGAGGCCTCCACTGAGCCACACAGGCGTGCTAGAGGGAAAATATGGGACATAATGGAGAACATTCCCCTCAAGGACAACTGGAGAGTTAGGAACCCAGTAGAAACTTTAGCTACTCATGTTAATGTGACATACGGCAGTTGGTCTAGGATAGACTATTGGTTGGGGTCTGATGATGTTCTATTATGGACGAAAACACTAACAACACTACAGAGGACGGTCTCTGACCATAACCCAATCACACTGCAATTACAGATACCCCATTACACACCACCACCTTTTAGCTGGAGGTTCAACGCTAAGGCACCCCTGGACCCTGTATATGCAGATACCGTTGCCACCGCAATCAAAGAATACTTCCAATTGAATGTCGACTCAGTGGATGACCCGGGCATACTTTGGGAAGCGTTTAAGGTGACTCTACGCGGGGTTTGTATTAGCACCACAGATGGGATACTGAAGGATATTAGGTACCAGATCACGAAATGCGATGTCAGAATGAGGACGCTTGAGAGGGAATATGAACGGACACAGAACATTACTATCATAGGTGATCTTCGGCAGGTATACACCGGATATCAGACACATGCAACTGATGAGTTAAAATATATCACTAAACGACCTCTAGCTAGACAATTTGGGGAGAGCGGTAGGCCCGGTAGGGTACTTGCATTGAAAATATGTGAGGGAAGGAAACAACAATTTATCACACAAATACGGGATGATAGGGGCACGATATTGACTCAACCAGAGGACATACTCCGATGCTTTGTGGACAACTATAGCGCACTGTATGAATCCAAACACACACCGCCCCCAGAAGAAACTTTCGAATATCTGCGTGATATCGCTATTGCTTGGCTTTCAGATCAGCAGCGCGAATACCTAGCCCTGCCCATAACATTAGAGGAGGTAACAGATATCATCAAGTCCCTTCCAAACGGCAAAGCACGTGGCCCTGATGGGTATACCTGTGAGTTTTACAAGACATATGTAGACATGCTGGCTCCACATTTAGTCGCCATGTATGGCAACGCCTTTGATCAGGGTACATTGCCCCCGTTGTTGCGCGAAGCCATGCTGATAACACTCTTAAAGCCTAATAAAGACCCGGATCTCTGTGAATCCTATCGACCTCTATCCTTACTCAATGTCGACTCCAAAATACTTGCCAAACTACTAGCGGTCAGATTACAACCCCTTATGACTAACCTCATTCTGCCGGGCCAGGCTGGGTTCATACCTACAAGGGCAACGTCTCATAACACCAGGACACCCATTTGCTGTCTCCCATTATTTAACACCCAACACTAAAGCAGTGGCGGTCATGCTCGATGCCGCCAAGGCTTTCGATTCAATCGAATGGTCCTATTTACTCACAATGCTCCAACGTATGGGCTTCCCCTCTAGATTCATCTCATGGGTAACTCTCCTCTACACCAATCCAGTGGCCAGGGTCCGTGTAAATGGCTACGTTTCTGACTCCTTCCACATCGAACGTGGCACTAGGCAAGGGTGCCCTTTATCTCCCTTATTATTCGCCCTTGCGCTGGAGCCACTTGCATGTATCATCAGGCAGACGCACAATCACTCAGCGCTTCATTTCCCTGGCCGGCCGTTGCATATCTCCATGTACGCAGATGATATGCTTTTATATATTAGAGACCCTGAACAGAACATGAATCCATTACTCTGTGAATACATTAAATTCGGCAGACACTCGGGCCTACAGATTAATTGGGATAAATCCTCCATAATCCCGCTCACTGACACCACGACACGCCACGATACAGACTTCCCGCTTGATTGGCAAACCGACTCTATTAGATATTTGGGAGTGTGGTAAAGTAGAGACCCTGAGGAGGTTATCCGAACCAATTATGGTAAGGTATTAGACAAAATAGCAGTGAAGATTGACAGGTGATACAATTACCATTATCATTGGCAGATCGCATTGTCATAGTTAAAATGAATGTCTCCCCAAACTACTGTATCTTTTCAACAATATACCGATAACGCCCCCGAAGGCAGTGTTCAAAAACATAACCTCGCTGGTTCTAAAACTCATCTAGGCCGGGAAGCAGGCGCGCATGGACCTACGCACTCTGATATTACCTTATGAAAAAGGCGGTTTTTGTGTCCCAGACTTCTATTTGTACTACCTTTGTGCACAGGCGCAGTATGCAACATACTGGTACCACAAGGTCCCTTATTTGACGCATACAGCGGTCGAGGAGGGGGGACGCCTCTCCGATTCCGCTAACGGCTATCATTACACATAAACGCCCACCACTACATTCAGAGGATATTAACACGATTGATACCACTACTGACGCCTGGAGATCACTGGCCAGGTTAACACACAAATCGCCACTTTACGCACCAGCACTGCATCTGCACCATCACCCCCAGATCTCGGTCACTGCTGAACAAGTGGGTATGGATCTACTGCAACAAGCAGGCATACACACGTTTGGAGATCTTTATTGTGAAGGTACCTTCAGACACATAGACGATCTGTCCTACATTAGCAATCAAACCACACTATTTCGCTTCACCTACTATAGATTGCAACAAGCCGTCCGCGATCTTTACCCAAACTACCCAGCGGAACCCCCCTGCCTAGAGATACTACAAGACATCATTACATCCCCCAACACATCACATCTAGTTTCACGTCCATATAAAAAAGCCCAGAGTGAGCTACCGTTCACTTCCATTAAAGCGTGGACACGCTGGAATGAGGCGTTACCAGAACCGCTATCCGAGAAATAATGGTACACGTCCTGCGCGCTAATTAGATTGCTCACTCCTAATGGTAACTTGCGCATTCTTCATCTAAAGTATCTACATCAAACATACCACACACCGTCACGCCTTCATAGATTCGGTTTACGAGAGGATGCTAGGTGTAAACGTTGTGGGGAACAGGACGCAGACTTTGTACATCTGGCATGGCTATGTCCAAAAATACAGGAATTCTGGGGGAAAGTTGTTACGGTACTTCAGAAAATGGTAAAGGTGGAGGTCGAATGCTCTATAAAGGTGTGCATACTGGGTCTTCTGCCCACGATCAAGGTGGGGAGGCGTAAATTCTGTGTTGTGTCACTGCTTCTGGCCAAAAGGCAAGTGTCACTATGTTGGGGAGGTACAAGGGTTCCAAACGTGAGACAATGGCTACAGGACTTGGCATACTGTAAAACTAAACTGCAGACTTACGAGGAGGAATTACCGGTCAGATCTCGACCAAAAGACTATTGGATTTATTTAACATCTTATTTGCAAGACAATGATGTCACCGACACACTGTGAATTCGAATGTGCCAAGTGTTACGTTATGGGAGTAAAAAAACCTGACGTGGGTATTATGGTACACTGCTTATACCTGAACTGTACTGACAATAACTATTTTCTTTTGTTCTTTTTACTTATTTCATACAAGATGGGACGATGAATGCAGAAATGTCTTGGTTTATGTTGTATTTCCATTTTTGAATGGTTGTACTTTATTTGTTTTTTGAAACTCAATAAAAAGAATTAAAAAAAAAAAATGATTGTGTACTCCTGGCAGGTGTTCTGCCAGGAGGTATATCCTCCGCAGAATGGCCCATCTCCAGATGCTCTGTGCTAGGTGGGATAACTGGAGAGTGTGTGTCCTCCCCTTTCTTTTTATATGTAATACATTGTTGTCTGTACGGATTAGGACAGCTTTCCCTAGCAGTTGAAGACTCCAACGCTAGAGAGATTGCTAACAATTCCAGGTAGTTGATATGAAATTGTTTTTGTTGGGAGGTCCATAAACCTTGAACGGTATGGGTCTGAAGATGTGCTCCCCAGCCGGTGAGCGATGCATTTGTTGTTAGCACTATCTGTGGGACTGGCTCGAGAAACGACCGCCCTTTGGAAAGGTTTTTTGTGGTCCACTACTGCAGAAAGCAATGGGTGTGGTCGTCCACCAACACCAGATCTGTCAGCTGACCTTCAGCTTGGTTCCACTGATGTGCTAGACACTCTTGTAATGGATGCATTTGCAGTCGTGCATGATGAACAAGAAAATGCAAGAGGCCATCATTCCTATTAGCTGCATGAACACTCTTGCTGGTAGTGAGTGTTGTAGCTGAAATCTTTGAATTAGCATTTGTATAGCACTTATCCTGACCGGATTGGGATATGTTAGGGCTGTGGAAGTATTCACTGTAGCTCCTAGATATTGTTGTATTGTGGACGGTTGGAGATGGGATTTGCCTAGATTTATGGTGAATCCCAGACTATGAAGCAACTGTACTGTACGGAGTGTGTTTTCAACACAGCTGTTGTGGGAGTTTGCCTTTATGAGCTAATCGTCCAGATAAGGGAAGACATGAATTTAGTGTCTTCTGAGATAGGGTGCAACCACTGCGAGGTACTTGGTGAAAACTCTGGGTGCTGTAGTGACTCAAAATTGGAGAACTTTGAACTGTTAGTGTTGACCATCTACCACAAACCTGAGATATTTCCTATGAGCGGGATGTATTGAAATGTGGAAGAAGGCGTCCTTTAGATCTAGAGTGGAGAGAAAGTCGCCTTGCTGTAGTAGTGGAAGCACTTGTTGTAAAGTGACCATGTGGAAGTGGTCTGATTGAATGTAAAAGTTGAGCGGTCTACGGTCCAGTATTGGCCTGAGAGGGCCGTTCTTTTTTGAGATTAGAAAATAAAGGGATTAGACCCCTGTGCCCTGATAAGGTACAGGAACTGGTTCTATTGCATTTTTTTTGTAACATTGCTAAGACCTCCTGTTTGAGGAGCGTCAGGTTTTCTAATGACATTGGACGCTGTATTGGAGGAATGTTGGGAGGCTTCGAAGTGAGTTCCAGGCAATAACCATACTGGATAATCTGTCTTACCCACTTGTCTGTTGAGATGGAATTCCAGACATGGAGGAACTGCGAGAGGCGTCCCTCGACAGGAGTGGGATGATCGGGGGAAGCGTAGGGAAGTCACTGTTTGTTATTAGGGGAATTGTTACCCCTGCCTCTACCCTAGTTGTTGTTCCCTCTGTAACCTCCTCTATTGTATCACCTGGAAAATGCGCTCTTGTTAGGACTTTTATAGGATGAGGACGGGTGCTCCGATATATTTTTCTTGGAACCTGCTCTATAGAAAGAGCGACGAAAGGAGCCTTTGGCAGATGGCGACTAAGGCTCCCATAGACTTTGCGGTCTCCATGTCATTTTTAATCTTTTCTAAAGATGTGTCAACTGCAGGGCCAAAGAGGTGCTCCTGCTCAACGAGTTGATTTAGGATGGTATTTTGTATCTCTTGTTTAAATTCAGATACCGTGAGCCAGGCGTGTTTGCGTAGCAAAACACTGGTATTTATTGCATGTGACGCTGTGTCTGCTGCGTTGAGAGCGCATTTAATGGATGTATTGATTATTAGTTTGCCTTCCTGTATAAGGTCATTGGATTTGTCCTTATATTTTTGAGATAGATGTGAATGAGCTTTTCCAGCTCATCATAGTGGGCCCTTTCGTATCTTACTAGAAGGGCTTGTGCGTTTTCTATTCTCTATGAGTTTGCAGCTTGAGATGCCATACATTTACCTGACACGTCTAATAATTTAGGTTCTTTCTCAGGAGGTGGTGTGTCACCTGACCCCTGAGAGTTTGCCCTCTTGCGTGCATTGGCTACAACCAGTGAATCTAAGGTAAGATGGCCCTTGATGTATATAGGGTCAGTTGGAGTGGCTTTGTATTTCTGCTCTACTATGGGGTTAAGAACCCTAGCTCTAACTGGGTCTTTGAACACCTCAGGAGCGTGTCTAAGAAGGCCTTGTAACATGGGTAAGAAATGAGTAGATTTTTGTGGTTGAGCAAAAGTCTCCAATAGAAAATCCTCTTCTATAGGATCTGAATGAAGTTTGACCTTACGGTATGTGGCGGCCCTATTGATTAGCTGGGCAAGACCCACATTGTCATCTGCCGGGGAGGGTTTTGAGGGGTATAAATCTGGATCATTGGTTAGATCAGGATCAGTATTAGAATTATGCCATGGGTCTGGTTCCTGTGGTGAATCATTAGGATCTTCAGTGTCTAATGGTACGACATATTCATCCTGTGAATCGTCACTATCTTCTGGTTGTGGAGAGTGTGGTGGTGAAATGCATAGATTAGGGTTAACTGGTGGTGGAGGTGAAGGTGGTGGTGAAGTATTAGGAGCTATGTGTATTTTTTTGGGAGGAACTGGAGCACGTGGCAAATGTTCTGGTTTTCTCTTTGTAGGTAGCTTGGTGACTGTGTGACCAGTCTTTGGGTGATAAAGATGGTAGTCCGTTTTGGATCAGGAAAGAAAAGGTCTTCGTGATCGATAGGTTTGTTTGGCGTCGAGGATTTTACCTTGGAAACTGTTCTTGGTTGTTTCAGGACAGTGTCCGGTACATAATATTTCCTTGGTTCCGAGGCCTTCGGTGCGGGTTGTTTTGGCTCCAGAGGCATTCGTTTAGGTTGCTTATTTATAGAAGTGTTGTCCTTTAATGGTCTTGGCTCTGAAATTTTCGGTGCCGAAGTGTTTTCTGTGTGCTTCGGGACCAAGGTTTTATCCGGCTGCTTCGGTGCTGGTGCCTTATTTGGCTGCTTCGGTGCCGGTGCCTCATCCGGCTGCTTCGGTGCCGGTGCCGGTGCCTTATCCGGCTGCTTCGGTGCCGGTGCCTTATCCGGCTGCTTCAGTGCCAATGCCTTATCCGGCTGCTTCGGTGCCAATGCCTTATCCGGCTGCTTCGATGCCAAAGGATCTTTTGTCGATTTCGGTGCCGAATGTTTTCCGGTGACGGTGGAGGATGGCGCGGCAACTCGAATGACTGAGCTTTCGTGCCGAAGATGGCTTTTCGGTACTGGGTGGTTGGCTTGAGCCGCATGGCTTTTCCTTGTCCTTCGGTGCCGGGCCCGGAGGCCGGTCTCTTGAAGTTTTGGTACGGTGTGGACCGGAGCCTGAAGGTGTTACCGGAGCCATTGGTATTGGTTTGGGTGAGACGGGGGTCTCAGTACTCGCGTCCCTTTGAGCCGGGGTGATGCCATCGTCGGAGACGTCTGCTTCAGAGTCTGGGACCTGTTCTTCCTGTTCTGGCTCCGGAAGGCTATTGGGACCTGGATGGAAGATGTCCAGAATGGAACCTGTGCCTCGGGACATCTCGCGGCGTCGGGCTCGACAATCCCGGATGGTCTTCTTGGACTTGAAGGAGAGACAAGCCTCACAATTGTCCTCTCGATGTTCTGGAGAGAGGCACAGATTGCAAAAAGAATGGAGGTCCGAGTGTGCAAATTTAGCACCACACTGTGGACATTTCTTAAAGCGAGTCCATTCCATCTACGTCAGTCTTTACAGGCGCGGGTAGGCCCAGCGGCACGCGTCAAAGTCCACAGGCCTCGAAGTTTATTCGAAGGTTGTCGAAAGCGCACGTCGAAGGTACGCAATCGAGACAATCTCATCGGTTAAGTGTGATTGCGCGTCGAAAGGGGGTTCGATAACGACACCGACACAGAGGGCTGCAAGTCACATCTGAACCCGATGGCGGAAAAAAACAATCTAACGGAGCCGATGCCCATGCGCATTGTCCACTGAAGGATGAGTCACCAGTCTCATGACAACAACACTTCTTCGAAGATAAAAACAACATGCAGACATCCGAGCCCAACACCAAATGGCGATCTATGCATAGTGTACAAACTGCAGCTCATATGCCTCGGGAAAAAAAAATATATATATATATATATATATATCCCCCCTACAGGTTATTGAGTGCAGAAGGAGCCCCAAAAATGAGCATTTCTCAATGAAATCATCCAAAAGTAAGTAGGTGTAGTGTAGTCTCCGACATCTACTTCGGAAGGCGCACAGGTAACATTGTACTGGCAAGACATAACGTCAGTATGAAAAGGGAGAAACACTATCTCCTTCCTCAGATACTAGAACAATATTACTTCAGACCAAGAGCAAGGGATAACAGCAAAAATTACATTTCAGTTGGATAACAAAAGCAGAAGTCAAAAAAACAAATCAACAAGAGAGATTTGGGTGGGGGGGGGGTTATCTATAGAAGAATACATCACGATTGAAAGTCTGCTAGCTACTTTGCAGCTGCTAAACAAGTCAAAACATCTCAGAGTCCCAATAATCACAGGAGCAAAAACTTTATATCAAGGCTCACAGAAAGTGGTTTACAAAATATTTCCATTAGCAATAAAAGACAGCTACAGTTCAAACATGTGACCAGGGTCTGAAACCCAGAGTCAACTCCAAAATACCCAGGGATCTTTAAAACCAACTTTGTATAATTTTCTCCATAATCTCTCCACAAGCCCCTCTATGTTGCCATCCAGTTATGTGGTCTACGATTCCCTAATTTCTAACCAATCTGCCATAAACGTTACATTATGGGCCTTCACCTTACATGCAGATCTGCAAGTGGAAGTAAAATACCTGCATGCAGGAAACATCCACTATTAATATTTTTTATAATTTAGTAGTCAATAAATGTTACATTTTCAAAATGTTTTTTTCTTTTGAAAAACTGGCATTTTTACGAAGAAATTACAATTATATTTTCTGATGCTTTTCCCCAGTATTTTTTTACATAAAATACAGCAAACCCTAGCAGTCTATGCTTCTGCTTACTAGTATTTATTGTAAGTTTGTTCATTTGTTTTCACTGGACTGAATGTACTTATTTATAAGGAATCATTACTGGCAATTGCTACACGTAGATAAACTCTTTGAAAAAATCCCAATTGTTGCCTCAGTCTCCACTTCACATATGCCATCTTGGATGAAAGACTCTTTAATAGACATGATCTACCGATAAAGCTTCTTAAAAATGCCTATGCAAATAACAAGGTACACTGAATAATGTGTTCAAATGAAGCTGACTGTCTAGCCTAAATTCAACAATTCTATTATATTTAATGTTTATGCCGAAACGTTTTGCAAAATACTATCTACGTCATCAGATGGAAGTTACAAATGCACCATTTGCTTTCATTTTACTTTTAATCGATACACTTCAGATAACACTTTTTAACCTCAAAGCTAATTGACACATATATACACACATGTATCTTCTGGTATGTGTAACCAACTTTGTTTATCTACAGCATGTGTTTTAGTGCTATCACTACAACAGTTAACTCAGAGGGAGCACCAAACAACTATTTATTACCACAAAACCACATACTTCAGTTGTTGCATTTCACCTTCATCCTAAGATTGTCAGAAAATCCTCAAGTCAAAAGTTCGGTATACGGGGGAGGAGCCGCGCCAGCAACCAAGATGGCCGCTTGAGCATCGGCTCCGCCGGCCGCCACATCCTGACAGACTATCCGGCACAATATCCTGAGCCCCGTCCCTACCATCCGAAGGGGGACCAACACCTGAGTCGCTAGGTGTAATTCTGGATCGTTTGGCTGCTGCGGCAACCGAATATCGTCGTTGAGAAAATTGGGGCCTGTGGTCTCGAAGACCGGGACCCCGGGTGCGGAGCCATCCGGGGAGTAGTGCAACAACATCTGCCCCCGGGACCGGAAGTGGCCCGTCGGATCTTGCTCTGCCATATCCGGGTAGCGGCTGGGACGTCTCGGGCCTCTCACCTTGCTTAGAGGTCAACCATCGCAGGGCCTGCCTACTCTTGACTGAGGAGTGGTGGGTTTCTCCCGCCTTTGCGATTGAGATGGCATCGAGATACATAGAAAAGCCTCAGCTGAAATCCTCGAAAGCTACTCGACAGGTCCAGTCGAATCATATTGACAAATATGCCATTTCCAAGGGGTCCCCAGTTGAAGTGAAGCGACCCCCGGCTGGGGGTACTGAAGGGGATTCGGTCGGTGACGATCCCACCATGAAGGACTTAATGGCTGCCATCACTAGGGTCCAATCTTCCTTGGGCAAGATGGACACAAAACTGGACACTGTCACTATCGAGGTGGGTCTCATCAGGGTTGACCTCACCAAAACTACTGAGAAGGTCAAGAACCTAGAGGTTAAGACGGCGAGCCTCCTCGAGGATGTCTCGGAGCTCCAGAGGGAAGTGCGCGACCTAAAGGCGGTCCGACACCAATTTGATTGTAAGCTCGACGAGTATGAAGGTCAGGCACGCCGTAACAACGTCTGCATTTTGGGAGTTCCGGAAAAATCCGAGGGGGTGACCCCAGACCTCTTCGTAGAGGATCTCATTCTGAAACATCTCAAGCCCAAGGGCCTCAGTAATTTTTTCACCGTGGAGAGAGCACACAGGGTCCCCGGCGGCCGCCCGAAGGTTGGGGCGCCCCCGCGTCCCATCATTGCTCGGGTCCTGAACTTTCGGGACCGGGACGCTATCCTGCAGACTGCGAGGTCCACAGGCCCGTTGGCCTACGAGAACGCTTTGCTGTTATTTTTCCCAGAATTTACTCAGATGGTTCAAAGGCTTTACATTCATTAAACGGCGGTTGAGGGACCGGGACGTGAAATATTCTATGATGTATCCTGCCCGTTTGAGGATCGAACACGATGGAAAGACTTGGTTCTTCGACGCGCCTGAGGTGCCGCGGACTGGCTGGACCGACTTGAGGGCTCGGACGCCGGGGCTCAGGCCCGAACTGACAGTGAAGAATAACGATCTCTTTTAGACTGTAAGCCGCAATCATTTTGCCACCGGCGCAGGGGGTCTGGTAGGGGTTGTTCATTCTTTTCCCCTCCCTCTGGACTAATTTTGTCTGTGACTCTCTTTTTGTGTTTATATCGGCTGGGGGGGGGGGGGGGGGGGGAACAGTGGTTGGGTTAGTGTGGTCGGGGTGGGCGGCCTGTTGTAAGGTCATCCTCCATTTTTCTACTTTTAGATACCGGTTAGTGGGGGCGACAGGCACACTGCGAGTTAGGCATGTGTAATTGCTACATGCAGGGGTGCAGGGTGGGGGTTGGGGGTTTGGGTGTTGGGGGTCTTTGTGTGTGGGTTTGTTTGTTTTGTGTGGCCAGGGATTGTTGTGGGTGCCTTTCGATCTTGTGTTCTCTTTCGGAGTGATGTATGGCTTCCGCTAGACTGGGCCTGTGGTTCTCCGTCCTCAGCTGGAATGTGAATCGATTGGGCGATAAGATAAAGCGCACTATGGTGAATAAGCTCATTAGACGGCACATACCGAATGTGGTATTGCTGCAGGAGATGCATCTCATGGGAAAGCGATGTATGGCACTGCATAGGGGGGGTATAGGCTTGTCGCTCATGCTGGTTTTAAGTCTGGCTCGAGGGGCGTGGGCACATTAGTGAAAAACTCCTTTCCCCTTACGGTCCGATCTACCTGGTCTGATAATCGTGGCCGTTATGTAGGCATATCGGGTCTCTGGGAGGGTAGGACTGTTACATTTGTGTCTATCTATGTCCCCCCGGCGTTGCAGTTCGACACGTTTCGTGATTTGGGCGTATGTTACTTACTCTACCCGTCGGCATCATGGTGCTTGGCGGGGATTTTAACGCAGTCATGGATGGCGAGCTAGATAGGCGCCCCTCCCGTGTGTTATTGCCCTCTCGAAGGTGGCTGCCCGACTTTAATTCTGCGTCAGGGTTGATAGACGGGTGGCGTCTCAGACACCCGAGTGCTATTGAGTATACACATGCCTCGGCAGCGCATCACTCTCTCTCAAGGATTGATCACGTGCTCCTACCGGCGGCTCAGGCGGCCTTGGTTCGGGACGTGGCCCACCTGGCGCGGGGGGTTTCCGACCACTCGCCTGGCTACTGCTGTGTATGGGACAGGGTGATGTTGGTAGAATTGCCCCCATAAATGTGTGGCGTTTGAAAGACCCTGTGGTGAAAAGGGAACTTGTGCCGGTTACAGATAGTTATTTTCGCGAAAATGAGGGATCCGTTACATCAAGGTGCTCCCTCTGGGAGGCGTACAAGACTGTTGTGAGAGGGGAGGTCCTCTCCCTTGTATCTGGGCAGAAGAAGAAGAGGAGGGCGGAAATGGATAGAGTGGAGGCGGAGCTCTTGGCCTTGGAAACTGCAGTTTCCTCCGGGGGTGACCCTGGGGCGAGCCATCGCCTCGGGCTGCTCCGGGATGAATACAATACCTTGACTCGTGACGGTGCGAGGGCACAACACGCCACCACACAGAGCAGGATCTATGAGCATGGGGACAAGGCGGGGAAGTTGATCGCCTGGCTGGAAAAGGGAGACTGGGAGTCTCGGTTGGTGCCGGAGCTGCATATTGCGGGCTCCACGGCCACATCGGATCCTCAGTTGATCGTTGAGGAATTTACTCGATATTATGAGGAGGTGTATACCTCGGCCAGTGCTTTCACTGAGGCAGACAATGCTGATATGATTTGCGACATACCGATGCCTGCCTTGTCGGATGATCATAGGAAATTGTTGGACTCCGCCCTCACGAATGATGAGGTGGCAATGGTTATTAGGGGGGTCCATTCTGGTAGGGCTTCTGGCCCTAATGGCCTCCCCATCGAGTTGTTCAAGCCCCACGCCGACCGATTGGCCCCGTATTTGAAGGGCATGTATATGGAAAGCCGGGATAGGGGGGAGTTGCCCTACGATCAACGAGTTGCCAACATAGTAGTCATTTATAAGGAGGGTAAGCCCAGACTAGACTGCTCTTCTTACCGCCCGATTTCACTGTTGAATATGGAACCTAAAGTTTTGGCCAAACTGCTAGCCGCCCGCTTGGTGAAAGTTATTTCGTCCTTGATCCATCCGGATCAGTCCGGTTTCATGCCCCGGCGCAACACCGCACTTAATCTTCGTCGGATGCATGGTGTGGTGGCGAACGAGTCTCACATCCATAAGCCGGCAGTGCTGTTGTCTCTAGATGCTACCATGGCCTTTGACCGGGTGGAGTGGCCCTACCTTTTTGCGGTCTTGATGAAGTTGGGGTTTGGCCCTATATTTATTGGCTGGGTCCGTCTCCTTTATTCGGCCCCTTTGTCTCGGGTGGTTGTGAATAATCATAAGTCTCGTGACTTTTCTCTTGGACAGGGAACTCGTCAGGGATGCCCCCTCTCGCCCCTTTTGTTTGCTTTGGCCCTGGAGCCACTCGCGGCCTGGGTGCGGTGGGATCGCTCGATTAGAGGGCTGCGTTGGACTTCAGAGTGGGAGGACAAGATTTCGCTCTATGCTGATGATATTTTACTGTATTTGACCTCCCCGCGTAGTTCTCTCATTGTTTTTATGGATGTTCTAGCCATCTTTGGTAGGTACTCTGGCTTTGCGATTAACTGGGCGAAGTCGGTCCTTTTCGTTTTGAGTGGAGATCCCCCTAGGGTGCCTGAGAACTGCCCCGTGAGATTAGAATCAGTCAATTTTTGCTACCTCAGGATCCAAATTGCCAAGGATCCTAAGGTGCGCTTCCGTTTGAACCTGTTCCCCCCCCTTGGCCAGACTTCATGCGGATGTTGCGCGCTGGAAGATGCTCCCACTCTCTGTTGGGCCGAGCTGTCCTCTTTAAGATGATGGCTCTCCCGCGATTTTTATATGCTCTACATAACTCCTTTGACCCTGTGCCGCCGTCGTACTTCGGTGAGGTGGAGTCTTTGCAGCGTAGCCTTCTGTGGGAGGGGAGGACGCGCATTGCACTGTCCAAATTGATGCTACCTTGGTACGACGGGTGGTCGGTGTGCCCAACATCCGGAAATACTACTGGGCGTCCCAGTTGGGCCCTATAAACCATGCCATTTACGGCTCACCGGTCGACCCGGGATATGCGATGGATCGTGGTCAGGTGCCGGGGGGAGAGTACACCTGTGTTTTATATGCGAAGCGTGGTCGTTTCCCGTTGGTGGGGCCTCCCTTAATCTCTACGAGAGTGTGGCATGAGGCCAACAGGAACCTTAAATGGTGCGGACGCTTTACATTGGCCACTCCGCTGTGGAGTTTGGAGATGTTGGGGATGCTCTGGAAAACAAAGGGGTTTGATTGTTGGGATTTGATAGGTATTACGCAGGTGCGTGATGTGTGGGGTAGGGACAGGATGCTGACGTTTGAGGATTTGCAGGCTAAGTACCAGCTGAATGAGACTGAACGGTATTGATGCGTTCAGATTAGTCATGCCTTGAGTGCTGTTGTTCCCAGAGGCGAGACGCCACCAGTGGCCTCCCCGCTGGAGGATCGTTTGCTTGATGGTCTTGAGCCCACTAAGACGATTTCCCTAACATATAGTAAGTTGGTTAATCACACTGAGGACCCTTTGGTGCTGCTGCGCAGTCAGTGGGTTTCCGATGGCTTCGTACTCGACGAAGAGGATTGGAGGGAGGCAGTGGTGTCCCCTAAGGAAGTGGCGGTCCCCATGAGACTCCGATTAGTTCAACTCAGGATTTTACATCGCTCCTACATCACGGGTCCGGGATTGCAGAGGATGGGTATGGCTGGGTCTGCTGACTGTCGTAGAGGGTGCGGGATGCCTGGGACATTCCTGCACATATTGTGGGAGTGAGAGAGGGTTCGTACCTTCTGGACCAAGATACATTTGAAAATGAGTGAAGTTTGGGGGGTTAGAGTCGAGATGGAGACTAGGAGATGTCTGTTGAATGTGTGGGAGCCTACGGACCTGCCGAGCCATGGTAAGGTCTGGGTGGCTCTCGCTTGTGCGGTTCCTAAGCGGAATATTGCGCAGCTTTGGGGTGCCTCTCGGGCGGGGAAATGGATGGAAGATCTCGACTGGTGTATGTTTCGTGAGAAGTCAGTATATGTGTCCAGGGGGTGACCCCGCAAATGGGTCAAGATCTGGGGAACCTGGAACGCCTATCGAGGCGATATCTGTGAGCCACCGGCATTGGATCCTACCAGCGTGGATCAGGAGGACGCCTAGGCCCGTTCTTTTCTTTTAATCATTGCTGTTGCTGCTGGAAGTCTGCATCTATAAATATGTAACAGTGGTCACCCAATACACTCTGGTCAATGTTTGTGATATGTATTGTTTGTTCTTCTTTGTTAATAAAAAAAGAATTTAAAATAAAAAAAGGTTTGGTATACACACAGAAATATACGATTTTCATTGGCTTTCATGCACATTCAAAGAAATGCTTATGGAATCGTGAAATTACTATTATATTTGTTTGTTTTAAGAATATCAGGCCCATAAATTCATGCTCTCCTTCTAGTGAGTGGGAAACATTAATCTTGGTACATTGTTGTTAATGACAGCACCAAAACTTTTGATTTCAGGCTGCCATAATCGTCTTGTGATATAGATATGTCAATTCACAATGCTGTACTTTAACAACGACAGAGAACTAAAACTTTCTATATGAGATAAATAAAAAAGTAGTTGTGGTTACTCGTGCATCTGCACTTCTCACATCACACCTTTGGAAGAGATGTTATTCATCTCTGGAGGGGCAGGGTCACAGCTCTCTGCCTGGTTGGTAGCTTCAGTAGGACTCCTTAATGCAGCTGAACATGCAGAATGGCTCTCACTGCCAGTTGCCACATCATTGTTTACCGTGTGCATCTAAGGAGTCAGAATATGTGTATTAGTATCCATTATCACAGGCCACTGCTTTTCTAACTATTATTGGTTTAACACATTTTAGCTCTATACAATTATTGGAAGATGATAAAAGGTAGGGACATAAAATAGTGTTCACAAATTATATCTTGCTGTTTGCCCTTTGTTTAAGCTCTGTACACCGTAGTTTTACCTAATTTAGTAGTGCTCAATGTATTGATCTCAGAACGGCGAAAGACAAGTCTGTTCTGCTGGGATATCAATGACTTTCAGGTGTCAACAGATTCTAACAGTAAACATCTGTTTCAGAGAGCTATTGTACATGGAATAAAAAAAGGAATGTATGCTCAAGTTCCTTCTTTAATGAGTGGGCCTAAGTATTTTTACCTGCTTCACTTTGTCAATCCTGTTCACGAGCTCTTCTGTAGACACACTCCCAGCAATTACTTCCAAAGGAACTCCATTGTCCCCTATGAAAAAACTAGACGGTATGCATACGACAGGGTCTGGAAAATTAATAATCAAGGAACATAAACTCCAATTTTGTGGCAAACTATTTTCAAAACTTGGTTAGTAATAGAAAATAAAAAACATAATCCATGGAGTCTATCTTCCCTCATCCAGCCACTTTACATCATACTGTGGCTCCACCAAAAGCATATTCAGTTTGGTTCAACTCTGCCTTTGAAGAGACATCCTTAGAGTGCTTTGCATTTCCTTTATGTTACCGTATGATGAGGGAATAAAGGTTTTCCCACGTCTACACTAACTTTATGCTATACTCAAAGTTCTGTATTGAAGATTAATTCTTATGAGTTGTTTTACACTACAGGTATTAGTACTCAAATATTCTACATTTGACCATGTTGAGCTACCATATACATTGCAACTTAAAAAGTTATTTAAATAACGTTATGCAACAATAAATTGCCCCTGTGCAGTTCATGCCAAAGAAGAAGTTGGCTCCAATAAATTATCAGTTATTAGTTTAAGAATCGAGAGATATAAAAACACAGATGTATACAAGGGAAAGTTAATTACTTGTAATCCTAGTTCTACATTGTACATCGCCCCAACAGAACACGGGAGAGAGAGAGATTTATAGTGGACTGAAACAAACAAAAAGTGCTATCAGTAACATAGCGATCACTATGGACCATCAGCTGGTCAATTTACCAAAATTTCAAATGTTTCTGCACTCCATTTATTTACAGTATTGAAACCAAGGTGAAAAATCTCCTATAAAGAAAGGCAGACCTCTTTGCAGCATAATGTCTACATGCTGAACTAACAGAGCTAAAAACATGTACAAATGCAGGGAAATGTAGCCAGGGAGTAGATATGTAGAATTAAATAAAAGAGACTACCATTTTAAGAATCGAGCAACCTTCCTTATCTCATCATGCCTTGTACCGGTGGTAGTTGTTGAGAGGCAATTTTTGGGGCGGAACTCAAATTGATATTTGTTTATAACAAAAAATGATTCATAGTAATTCTTATGCAAGACAGAGAGGAGGAAGAATTGTTTATGACTTCCATGAATATACCTTCAAGGCAGAACTAGAAGTACAAACAAGTAAGTTTCCAATCTGCATCGTAGGATCTTCATCAATAGTCATAAACAGTACACTAGAATAGCAAGCTTAACACCTTCCCAAGCGTCTTGAATAAATGAGCTACCAAACAGTCTCATCAATAAGACTCTAACCAACTGCCAATCGACAGTTAAGCAAAAAAGTGTTTTAAGTGCAGCCTGACCAACAGTGCATCTAGATTAGCATCTAATTCCAAGCAATAGTCCTGGTAAATGCGTGCACGTTTCCCAGTTTTGATCATTTCAATTGGTCATATTGGATGGGCAAGATGGCGCCCGTGTGAGAGGTCGCTGCAGAGCCTGCTCCTGAGCCTGAGCATGGAAATTGCTTAACGTAACGCTCTGAGTGTCACCTTCAGCCCTGCAACCCTTCAACTCTTCAGCCTCAGTCTTGCATCTATTTTTGCCTTCAGCTGTCTCAGACCTCCGAGACCTCAAAGCTCTCCTGTCGATGGCCACGCTCTGTGATTGTGTATGCCAGCGAGGGACCATCATAAGGCAAGGCAAGCAAAGTTACCATTGCTGAGGAGCCTTAGGTGCACGGGGATTTCAACTTTGCTTTTCGGTACTTTTTCGCGCTGGCTGTAACTGCAGTGCATAACCGCAGTGGATAACTGAGGCTAGATGAACTTGAAAATGGAATAAACTAACTTTGCTCCGGAGTACCAGAAGTCAGGTTTGCTAAGTATGCGAAAAGAAAAAAAATAAGAAATAAGACAGAAGACGCAATTACACGCGTTCACACGGAGTGCAGCTAGAGCTGCTAAACCTTGCTACCGGTCTTCTTCAACTATCGGCTTTCAGCTGTCGGCTTCAGCTACCTGCATCCCCGGGTTTCCCTTCTTAGTGCCAAGACGCTTGTGGTGCTGCCTGTTCACAATAGGCGCACTATGGAAGCGTGAAACGAGTACATGGCTACATCAAAAAGGAATCAATTAGCGGTGTGTAAAAGTACACTGTGAAACACTGGGAGGAAAAAAAGAGAAAAGGACTCTTGGACTCGAGTGTATCTTACTGTTCAGCGCTGACCTGCTCTCTCCTTTCTTGATCGATAGCGATAGCGGTGCTTGTCTCCTCCTCGTCTCCTCATCGCTTCTCAATCTCTGTTTCCATTACCTCCCTCCCTCACTCCCTCACTCCCTCGCTCTGCTCCGCTCACCGCCTCAAGTTCGCTGTTGCTCAACAGCTTCATCGCCTTCATTGCCTGCCATCATCTATCATCTGCAGACACGACTGCAGGTCTTAAGAAGGCAAGAGACCACGTCGTTGTCAAGGGTGACGACGCTGACGCTGTTAGCTGTTAGTTGTCAGCACGGAATGCACGGAAAAGCCCAGGGGGGGTCGAGAATAATAAAAGAAAAGAGAGCATTGAGTGAAGAGTACAGCACAGCTAAGAGCACAGCACGACATAATACAAAAGGTGGATGAATATTTGTCAAAAAATGGAAATATAACGGAAAAGCAAGGAGATTAAAGGGGGAAGAAAATATAATAAGTTATCACCCCAAAATCACCCCCGGGGAAAAAATAAATAAATAAATAAATAAATAATAAAAAAAAGGGATAACAGAGATTCAAATTTATATACAATACGATACAACAGCAACAGCACACCGGGAGTAAAGGGAGGTAGGCCACGGATGGGCTCTCTGGTGGCTAGAAACAACTTTCAGCAGATCTGTTCAGACTTGCAATTGGGGAAGAATACAGATCTGGATATTAAGATCCTCAGGAGAAATAGAGCGTGTGCTGGATTCTCAAGCTTACTCAAACCAACTTCAAGGTTCAGAGGTGGAGGATTCAAGGCTAGAGGTAACCCAGTACTGCTCGCAGTAAATATCACGGAAATTACTATACAGACTTTCAAAACAACTATGGAGAAAGACATCGAGAAGATCAAAGAAAAAGATAAAAACAAAAATAAGGATAAAACCAGTGACAAAACCAGCGAACTTGATACTCAAGATCTAAATCAAACTTTAAAACAGAATCAAACTGGTATAAAGAATGATAAGATAACCGAGACAAAACCAAAAGCAAAGGCCCAGGCTCAAGGAGTAGAGGGTGAGGGTGATCAAGATCATGAAAAAGAAGAAATACAAGAAAGTCAAGAAAGGGCAGAAAACTCAGATGACCGAGGAAATACCAAAGAGAGTTATAATTCACAAGGATCTCAGAAGAAAAAAGAAACACAGAGAAGACCCGAAACTAGGGGTTACAAAGCGATGGAAAATAACGACGAGGATAACGATGATGGCAAAACAAGAGCTATCAAGACTGATGGAAAAGATAGAAACAATGAGACCGGACAGATTGAACAGAAACTGCACAAGGAAGCCGAGAAATCAAAAAAGAAAGTCAAGGAGAAACAGAGAGTAAAAGAAGCAGAAAAAGAAAAAGAATTGACAAGCAGAGAGAATCTTGACCTACTGGAGAAAAAGGCCAAAAGATTACAGACGATCAAAAATTTAAAAGCCACGGCCAACATAACTGGGCACTCAACAGGTTCCCAACCTAGAATCTCAAACATATTCAGCCCAGCAATTAAAGAGAGACACCAGAATAGCCCACTTAATGAAAATGCACCATATACAATGGATCTACAAGGATTACAAAATAAGACCATCATTGCGGCATCTGAGGTTTTAGTCTCAGCAGTCCTAGTAGAACATCTAGAACATGAAAATTTGAGAGAAGAAAGCGGATCTCGCCCCAACATAGACTCAGACTTAAAAACTAACCTATTGGTGAAAGGCAGTACTTCAGAAGAAGTCTCGAAAATAAACCGTGTGACGGAGGAATACGTCTCAGCAGAAGTCTCCGATAGCTCTGAATCAGAGATCTATGAGACAGGAATATCAATCTCCAGTGAATCCAGCAAATCCAGTGAAGAGACTGACCTTGGTGACAATCACAAACAGGAGGAACTGGACAAAAAAGCACCTTCACCGGCAAACACTGGATCTAAGAATGCCCTACTATACGATTATACACCTCCAAAGAAAATGGGGAAAAAGAAAAATAAACATAGAAGGCATCCAAATATAATTCACGATGAAACGACAGATCCTGGGAGCAATCCAGAACAAATAATAGTGAGAACCAAACTCTCACGCAAAAGCCCCTATCGCAAAACAAATGCTGATTCGGGAAAAAACAAGAATATCATCGACAACCTGGATGATGATGAATAGCCGAAGCATAGAGAACCTACACTTAGCGAAGTCTTTGATTCAATCAAAAATTTTCATAAAGATATAAAGGAAGATAGCCAAAGAAATCATGTCGCCATTCAAAAATTGGAAGGAGCTATCAACAAAGTTGGCAATACATGCCAGGAAATCTCAGATAGAATGTGCTCGGTAGAAGCTCGTGCAGAAAACCTGGAATCAGATGTCGCTAGACTACAACTCCAAGCAAAGGAGCACGAGGGAATAATTAAGGACTTGATGATGAAAGCCGAGGACCAAGAAAATAGAACAAGGAGGAATAATCTTCGCTTTCTTGGGATTCCCGAGGGCTCGGAAGGGAGCGATCCAAGGAACTACATGATCAATCTACTAAAATCTTCTTTCCCAGAACTTAACTCCTGGGAAATGGATAAAGAAGTATGCAGAGCACATCGCTTTCCACTAATACAACCAAAACGGTTAGAGAACTCTTCAAAATATCCTAGAGCTCTTTTAGGCAACTTTGGAAACTTTCTGGTACGTGACACTATATATGACTTGGCCAGACCAACGGCTCAAAGAGAATATAGGGGCTTTAAGTTTTTTGTGAGACCAGACTTTGCACATGCAACAGTAGAAAGACGATGGCGAATGCGACAGCTTTTTTCCCCTTTCGAAAAGCTAGGAGCAACGGTCTATCTGCAAAACCCGGCGCGGTTAAAAATAATCTACAAAGGCTCAACAAGGAGTTTCACAAGTGAAATCCAGGCAGAGGCCTATCTCAAGGAGGTTGAAGCAAGAATGAAACAAGATAATGGTAACTAAATAAAATAAGGCATCTAGTGCCGACGAACTATTGACTCGCGCTATGAAGGTTGACACTCACTAGGCCCAAAAAGTATCAGGCCAGGTGGCAGGTCCAGGCGCGCGGAACACACGGCCACCAACAGCTGGGTGAGTCAAAACCCAGGTTGCCTCAAGGGGTGGCAGGAGGGGGGGGGGGCTAGAGGGTGTGGAAGGGAGGGGAGGAAAGTGGGGTGGGTGGCGGATGTGGGGGGAGAAAATGGAAAACTGAAGAGAGCTCGTACTGTTAAAGTGATTCCGAATGAAAGGGTAAAATTGAAACAAAGGACATGCTGTTATTATGTATATTGTGTATATATCAGTTATCTGGACAAGTTGATGCTATGGAAATATTTAAAAATTAGGTATGTCTAAACTAAGGATTGGATCCCTCAACATAGGAGGATTAAATGATTGGAAAAAGAGGGGGAAGCTTGAACAATATCTAAATATGATCAACTTAGATTTAATATGTTTACAAGAGACCCACTTACCCTGGAGCAAAAAACATTGGTTGAATTTTAAAAACTATGAATTATTGTCATGTACATCCCAGACCTCTATGATAAGAGGTGTGGCCATAATTGGTAAAGTGGGGCTAGGGGGGGCCAAAAGGTGCAAAGCGGATTCATTAGGAAGATGGGCAATTTGCGAAATGAACTTAGGTTTCACTATCTGCACAATATACGGATCCAATACAGACGAGCCAGAAATCTTTAGCCAAATTGAAAATGAATTAAGTGATTGGCATACCCCGATAGTAGTATGCGGCGATTTTAACATCTCTGCAAATTTTACGGATGGCAGCGCATACATAGGTAGGAAGCCAAGGGTGTTTAGAGCAATCACGTCAATGATGCAGTCACACGGCTTAGATGATGTTTGGGGAAATTTACTGACCGGAGATCCCGGGTTTACCTATTTTTCACATCCTTTTAATAAATACTCGAAACTGGATTATTTCATGATCTCGTCTACCCTACTTAGGAGTGTACAAATAAATAAGCTTCCGAAAATTATGTCTGATCACAATCCCCTAGTTTTAAATATGGCCATCAATAAACCATACAAGGTTCCTAGACCTTGGTCGTTTGATAAAAAACTATTAGCGGATGCCGACTATATCACACATATGAAAATCTGGTCCCAGTCCTTTTTTGACGCCAATAGGTATAGTGCATCAAGGGGAGTTGTGTAGGATAGCTTTAAAGCAGGAATAAGAGGAGAGACTATAAGCTATACCACCAACATATGGAAAAAGGCTAACAGGGAAAGGGAAGCATTGATGGGAAAACTAAGTCAGGCAGAGACACAACATAGACAAGATATAATTACGGGTGCTCAATCTGTCGAGAGTCTACATAGAGTGAACTCCCTAAAAGCTGAGATCCAGAAACAACTAGCAAGAAAGGCGGCAGCAAATTATCAGGCACAGAGATCACGCCTTTACGAAACTGGGGAGCAAGCAGGTAGAGCTCTTGCCCTGCGAATTAGGCAGGTGGCTAGTAAGAACATTGTGACACAAATTGAATATCAGGGCCAAATACACGATAAACCTGGTGAAATTCTGGAGGGGTTTAGGAAATTTTATCAAGAATTATATCAGGAGGAAGTAGCTGGAGATGCACCAAATTTATGCTGGTTAGACATGGGTAGTAAGTTAAAACCAGGCCAGATCGAACTATTGGAACAAGATATTACAATGTTAGAGGTATTGGAAGCACTGAAAGAACTTGCAAGCGGAAAGGCGGCGGGCCCAGATGCTATACCAGTAGAGCTTTATAAAAGTCTAAGGGAGGAAACAACACCAATACTCTTAGATCTATTCAATGGTGTAATGAATACCGGAATAATACCCGAGTCCTGGCAAGAAACTAATATAGTAATCTTCCACAAAAAAGGGAAACCTAAGACTAACCCGGGCTCGTACAGACCAATATCATTGATTAACGGCGATAACAAGTTATATGCCAAAATCATGGCCACCCGCATGGGAAGGATCATTGCGTCCTTGGTTTCCCCCTGGCAGCATGGGTTTATCCCAGGAAGAGGAACCACAAACCATATCAGGAGAGCTATTACACTATTTGACATCGGTGCTGCTAGGGGGGAGGAGGTTGCAATGATCCTCCTCGATGCGGAGAAGGCATTTGATCGCGTCAGATGGAGTTTCCTATGGAAGGTTATGGAGGCAAGGGGATTTGGCCCTAGATTTTGTCAAGCCATCCAGGCTATGTACTCATCGCCTATCGCAAGAATTCAATTAATGGGGGAAAGATCAGATAGGATCAACATAACAAGGGGTACAAGACAGGGCTGCCCATGCTCTACAATCCTGTTCGCGCTTTACATAGACCCTTTAATTACACAATTAATGAACAGTGCGCTTATTAAACCAGTAATATCTAATGGGTTTCATACCAAACTTCTCGCCTATGCAGATGATCTAGCAGTCATTACAAAAGATCCAGAGCTAGCTATGAGGGAGGTAGTTAACATAACCAGTCAGTTTGGAGATGTGTCTGGCTACCGACTAAATGTGGATAAAACACAGGTACTCTGTTCTAGAAAAATTGCCAAGGTGGATGGAAGGTATGTAGAATCTGTAGTTTACCGGGGTATAACAATAAATGCAGAACCAGGTAAAATAATTGACGATAATTACACCCCTCTTCTCAAATCTATGGAAACAGATCTAAAAAGAATGGACTCATTAAAGTTGTCACTGATTGGGAGGGCCAATGTCATAAAAATGACAATGTTTCCCAAGGTGCTTTATAAATTAAGGTCAATCCCATTCAAAATTGACGAGAAAATTATTAAGAAGATTGAGTCCATTTTCATCAAATTTTTATGGCAATATGGCAAAATACGGCGGTCAAATAGATATATGGCATTACCATAAGATAGAGGTGGGTTGGGATTGCCAGATATTAAAAGCTATCATTTTGCATGCCTCCTTGTAGACACGGCTATCCTACTCCATCCGGGGGGCCCAACTCTCAGGCAGGCGGAGATACCATCAATTTATCAGCTATTGGTGGGAAGTGAAGCCGTAGGGCTTCTATTAATGAGAACCCAGAGGAGATATTACATGGAAATTGGATATAAGACGTTGGAAGGTATATGGTCCATGTGGAAATCTGTTAAAAAAGTTCTAGATATACCCACTATGCATTATCGCACACCACTTTGGAACTCAACACTCTTTCCAAGTCTTAGTAGCGATGGAACGTGGCGACATTGGGAGAGTCATGGCATTGTGGAGCTGGGGCAAATAATGATCAGAGATCAATGCAGAACGCTAGAAGAACTCACATACCATTATTCACTACAAGGCTATCAAGAGTTCAAATACCTACAGATAGTAAATAGAATTAAAGCAATTAGGCCATACATCACTCAGCTTGGGAAATTCGAACTAATTGAGTATTTGAAGTCAGGTGGTCATAGAATTAGAGATATTTATAAAATATTTAACGACGTATCAATCGACGATATTGGGAAAATTGAAACTACATGGTCCAAAAAATTGGGAGATCCCGAAGTAGACCTTGATAAAGCGTTAGCTATGGATAAGAAGTTTCTGCGTTCTTCGAATCTCAGGGCCCAACATTTCAAAACTCTATTTAATTTATACTATACGCCCGAAAAATTATTCTCCTGGGGGAAAGCGACAGATAGCAACTGCCCCAGATGTGGTAATGGTACAGCAGATCTTATACACATGTTCTATGGCTGTGAAAAATTAAAAACTATTAAAACCGAGATAACACGCTTTTTAGAGGGGCTACTCGACGTTAAAATTAATCTATCCCCAACTCTGATAATAATTGGTTGTGATGTGAAACTAGATATGAGTATGGAGGCTGAAGCTTTAGTTTTCATTTCCGTAGCAGTCCTCAGGATTTTAATCAGCGCAGCCTGGAAGGATACAGAAGCCCCAACTTTCCAAATGTGGTTGTGCAGAATGCTGGGTATACATAATATTGAGGAAGCATTATATGAGGTAAAAGGAGTAAAGCTAAGGGATATAGGCAAGCGACTTTGGGCCCCAGTGGCCACTTGGAGGACAGCAAAACTACAAGCGAATGATTTACTGGCTGTTTAGATATTTAACATGTCAACTGACTCTCTACTGTATAATACTCTTTACGCCTTTTTCGTTTGATTTAATAATGTAATGCTTCTAACTATGTATTTACGTATGTTTCTATGAATATGTATTTACCGGTATGAACTCTCAATAAAAATATTAAAAAAAAAAAAAAAAAGGATGATTTCAAGAGCATGCTGCAACATTCAAGACCTTAATGGAAAAATCATTCCTGGAATTTGGCTTGCTTGGGAGAATCCTGTGAGGTGCTCTGGAGAGGTGAAGTAGATCACCACTGTCTTGCCCAGTCTGAAGCAATAAGGATCATCCCGGCGCCTGACTGAATTTGAGAAGCCAGTCAGTCAAATTTGCTTTATTCGAGATAAAAGCTCATAAAAGCACAATAAAACATTTTAAAACATTTTGGTCCCATACAAAACAAGTTAAACTCCAATAAAATTCCCTTATTAATAATACAATTACAAATTTAAAAAAGAAAGAAGAGAGCGATATTTTCTAGAATTCAATATTCAAAGCATTTTGACAAACTATTTAAAAGCTTCAAAAGAGTCAATAAAATCACAGTTCAATAAAATCACAGTTCAAGGTGCAAATTTCCTTCTGATTGCCCAAGCCTACCCCAAGAATTTTGCGGCCGCTACTGAGATAACCGGCAAGGTGCTAGTGCAAATTAATCTTAATGCAACCTTGCTATCCCTTGTGCCTAGCATTTTGCACATTGCTATTAGCCAAACACGTCGGGGGTTGAGTAAGCCATACAGACAAAAAGAAGATGGGCAATGGTTTCAAAACCATGCTTGCAAGCCGGGCAAACACTGGAATTGGTTACAGCCCATCTGCCCGTTAATGATCTTACTGGGAGTGACCCTACTCGGAGCTGGAAATAAAGTTTACGGTCCCCAGGCTTTGTAATCATATCCCAATAGGGCTCCAACCTGGGGAGGACTTTCGCTTCCAGATATCTACCCTCCATAGATGAAGGAGCAGCATTGTTCCATTTCTGGTAGGCAACCATTTCCCAATACCTAGCTTTTAGATCTTCTTTGGAAGGGAACTAGGCTGACTCGGGATTCTCCCATAGTCCCTTCATGCCCATTTTGAATAAGATTTTGGACAGTTCTTTTAGCGAGCTTATCTTGCGAAATGTGTCTGTTTTAATTACGTCCGAGAAGCCCTGGGCATAATGTCAAGCTCCGGCGTGGCCCAAATACGACGCCAGTATAGTATTGGTCTCAGTCTGGCCATGTCCGAAACTGCTTTCCTGCCCAATTCATAGCACAACGGTCTCATGGGTGTGCTCTTAGGGACGCCAATAAGATTACGCAAGAATTTGTTTTCAACAAGTGTCAGTGACCCTAAATTCTCATAGCCCCATATTTCGGCACCATAAAGAGCCGAACTGATGGCTTTTGCCTCATACACTTGGAGTGCTGGCTGGATCGGCTTTGTCCAGGATTTTCTATGCTCCACAGTTATGGCTCCTGCATTTTGGCGAAATTTAAGGGCCGCCATTTCTATATGCTTCCCCCAGGTAGCTCCCTTTGCTATGTGGATGCCCAGGGAGACAAAATCCGATACCTTTTCCACCTTTCCACCGTCCATAAAAAAGTTCGATTTAAAGCTATGGTGCCGGTTAAAAACCATGAGCTTTGTCTCGGTAACGTTGACTTCTAGCCCACGGTCAGTGCAAAATCCCTCAAAGATCTTTAGGGCTCGCTGCAGTCCACTGGGGGTTTTGGAGACAATGAGCGTATCGTCCGCAAATAGTAAGATCGGAATCTTCGCTCCTGCCAGTGACGGGGCATCTTCATCACCTGTCAGCATGCGTTCAGCCACCCCATTGATATACAAAGAAAAGAGCGTGGGTGCCATAGCGCACCCTTGGCGCACACCCCGCTCGACAGTAAAGTCGTTGGTAACTTGCCCATAACCCCCCCACTGGATTTTAGCATGGTTTCCCTCGTGCAATCTCATCACGAGGGATAAAGTTTCCAACGGCATACCCATCTGGCTTAAAACTTCCCACAGCTTTACCCGAGGTACCAGATCAAATGCGGCTCGCAAATCTATAAAGGCAGCATAAATGCTGCCTTTCCGAGCAGGACCGTCTTCCAATGAAGTAAAGTAAAACGGAATATCTGGTCTATGGTGCTGGTTAACCTGCGGAAGCCTGCTTGAAAAGGGGACAGGATTTTTTCTTCGTCTGCCCAGACCATTATTTTCTCTAAGGTCAGTTTCCCTATCACCTTTTGGACTGTGTCTATTAGGCTGATAGGCCTATAATTCCCGGGCAGCGCTTTATCGCCCTTCTTATAGACGGGAATTATAACCGCCCCTTGCCAAGACTTCGGGACCGGGGCCCCTAATGCCACTGCATTGGCCAGCTTCATTATGTAGCTGCCCCATCAGGCTTTATCATGGAGGAAAACGTCTGCTGGGACCCAGTCGGGTCCGGGTGCCTTCCGCCGTGAGGTTGAATTGAGGGCCGCGTCTACATTGCTCATATTAAAGGGGGGAGCTGTGTGGAAGATAATAGCTGGAGCGTCTCCGGACTTGTCCTCAGGTCGGCATGCATATTGGGGGCCAAAGTATTCTATCCAACTACTCTGGGATACTTGATTAGTTGGTTGTTCAGGATGACCTATCTCCCACTTGACTATATTCCAGAATAGTCTGGAATCCTTTGCAGCACTGGCACTTTTTAGGTCTTGCCAGTGTTGCTCATCCCATTGCTTTTTAGCCCTCAAAATACAGGTCTTATACTCCAACCTTGCTTTCCTGACAGCAGGCAGATCTCTTTTTTTAATAGCAAGACCTATGAGTGATCTTGCAGACCTGCAGGCCTCATTGTACCAACCCTTTCTTTTAGGCCTCTTGTTATTGTCTACTGGTTTAGGTGCTACCCTGTAGAAATGTCCCTTTACGTTTTCAACGAAGTTGTCGTGCAACTTCGTAATTTCTTTCAAGTGATTGGCGATCTCTGATCCAGCCTCCAGCCTAGCATCCACAGCCTTAGTGATTTTATCTAGTTCCTCGCTAATGCTCTCGAGCACTTCCCTTTTAATCATAACTTGGGCCCATCTTACCCGCCTCAAGTTATTTGATGGGACAATCTCCCCCAGGGCCTCCTCACTATTATTTAACCCCTGTGAATCTCCTCCCCACAAGCGATGTGTAATACATAAGGGGTTATGGTCGCTCTCCTGTCTATCCACAACCTTCATATCCTTGATCAGGTACCAGATAGCCATACTACAGACAACATAGTCAATCCTGCTCTGAGAGCGACCGTTGTCAAAAGTGACTGCTCCATGGACGTCACTCACAGTTCTTCCATGGAGTGCTCTAAGCCCTCTTTCGCTACACAAAGCATTGAACTGTAATATGCTGTCTGACCATTTCTTTACTGGTTCAAGGTCCAGCTTAGGAACCCCCCACTGGGATTCCTCGTCCTCCCCTACGTACCAGTCATCTACTTTGAGAGGCTCATAGGTCATATTTAGGTCCCCTGCCACTAATATATTGTTCTCGACGGGCTGAATGTCAATCAACTGGTCTAGAGCAATCAGTACCTTCGACTTCCTACCTCCTGTCCCTCTAGCATACAGATTGTAGATATCCAAGAAACTCCCTGCTTCAGTCATGATCCTTATCAGCTGGATGTCGCAGCTGCCAGACGGGAGCTCTAGCACTCTGGTAAAGAGTGCTTGTCGCACCCAAATGGTTAACACCCCTTTTGGGCGACCCTTGACAGCCGGGACAAAAAAGTTCAAAAAACCCAGAAGAAACTGGGGCTCACAGGCCCAGGTCTCTTGGAATATACAGACGTCAAATGTACTTATAAAAGAAACCCGCTCTGGTGATTGTTGTCTAGTGCCCAGTCCAGCTATATTCCATGATACTACACTTCCTCCTTCCCTGCAGACTTCACCCACCGGTGGTTGGTTAGCTAGATCATATATACTTATACCCTTTTATTTAAGGATTCCAGATCTATATAAGTTGGTGGGCCGAAGTCACCAGAAACCACCCCGGCATTGTCCTGTTGTACCCTATCGTTAAGCTGGCAACTCCCTGTCAGTTCTATATGGGCCGACACATTATCCAAACTACAATTGGGGCCTTGATCGCCATCGGCAACCCACACTTGGTCATTGACGACCCCTATTCCACTACTGGGTAGTCAATCAATGGAATCCAGCCTGGAATTCCAAATCCTAGGTCTAGTTTCCCTCTGAGACATAGCAGGGACCAGTGTAAAAGGGAGCGGGGGCATCTTCCTCAGCTGGATACCGGAGTTAACCGGAGGGCTGGATCTAAATTCCATCTGGAAAAGGTTCTCGGCTAGATCATTGGAGGACAGGGTTAATTTGAGAACATCATGGGTAGCCCTAGGGTGACTTATTCTCCTTGCTCTAAGGATGTCATCCCTTATGACCGATCTGCACCCTCTGACGTGCCGTAGCCAATGGATCGCCTTGTTCGTCAGAGAGTCAACCTCTTCACTCGTGCCCTCAGCCTTCCTAACTTGCTTGGGAACGTTGGTCATAAGTATTTTGTTTGTCGGAAAGTTACCATTATTGTAAGTCTGACCCCTGCTTTGCACTGTACTAGGATTTGGAACCACTTGATTCTGTATTATGGGGCTACTGGAGTAGGTTACCCCTGCCTTCGATCTGGTCACATCTGGACGGGGAACCCCATCTAGGCCAATAGCCCCACTAGAGCCCCTTTGCTTGCATAAACCGCTCTGTGTTGCTACCTTATTTACCCCCTCTGGACCAGATCTCTTTGTGCTATTAGTTCTAGGGAAACTAGCAGAACTATTCTCTCTCTCTATTACAGAACTTGCCTGAGATGCCTTACTACTATTGGGATCGCTTTTCGCCGTGAGCTGGCGAACACTTTGGTTTAGTTTGGTTGGATAGGCAACTACTACCTTTGAAGGACCCCCAATCTGAGGCCAAGAATTGTCGTGGTGTGATGGGGTGGCTACGGCTAAATTAATAATTAATTTTATCATTGCGACTATCTCGTCCCTGAGTAGAGAAACTAGTTTGGCAAGATCCCCAATAGTTTCTGGGCATTCATTGATGCTAGTAACAGAGTCGACATTGTCTACATCAATAGGTAAGGGAGAGTTGTCTACACACGCAACATTAGAACTTGACTCCCCAGGCAGGACCTCACCCAAAACTGAGTATCTATTGGAGCATGGAATTGAATCAATGTCAATGTCAGTGTCACTAACAGCTACATGAGAGGTTTTACCAGACTCCACTTCTCCCTCTCGAATACCCTGTTGGCCTTGGGGTGAAGGTCTGGCAATTGGAGTGAGTGGCCTAGCCGCATCAGGTTTAGCCAGGGTTCGAAACGTTTCACCGATGGTATTAGGTGGGTTCCTTGACTCAAGTGTAACAGGCTTCCGTGACCCCTCCCTGGATGATGGAACAAGCGCCTCCACTGGCCCCAGATCAGCAGACAGAATTTCTTGTGAATCATTCACAATGGCATCGATAGCATCTATGCGGTCCATAACACAATTCATGGCAGCGTGTTATGGTCCTCCCTAAATTGTATTGGTCTTGGACTGTTTCGGACGCTTGGCTGCCTCGATGGCCCCCCTCCATCCTTCAATAGTTTTGCGTTTCCCCATACTTTCAGTTGATGAATTTCTAAGTGTAAGCAGGCCACAAGATGTTTCAGATTACAATAAGTCTCGCTTGGGAGCGTACTAACCATGAGCTAGGACCGGATGAAAATAGGATTGCCCGGCCCATCCTCCGTCGTCCCCGGACGTCCACAGAAGGCCCGCCCTTTGTCCGGGCTTCGTCCGGCTCGTCCCGCGCTGCGGGAGCCAGATGCTGGTATAAACGCCGGTGGGTAGGTGGGCGAGGCTCCGCACAGGTGGGTCACGCACGGGCTCCTGGACAATGGAGTCCCGTGCAGCGTGCAGAGAGAGCCCTCCTTAGCAAGCGACAGGTGCTGAATACAGAGCCCCTCGGGGCGGCGGCAACACGGGTGCTGGAGGACTTTGCCTGCGAAGTGGGACCCGACTAACCAGGTGCGAAGCACACTAGCATCTGCAGAGCCAGGTGCGTATAGATCACGCTACACATTGAAGGGGGTACTCCAGGTCAATAGACATTTATGCAAAACGGCCCGTTTTTTTAACGTACAGATTTATTCGGGATCGGCAATTATGCGTGTAACATTATCCCATAACTCGAAACATAAAGTGCGTGGAGGGATACCAAACAATTTGAGAAGCATAGATGGGATGAAAGAAATTGGGTGAATGTTTACTGACAAATGAGACAGACTCAAATACCTAGCCCAAATTTCAAACATGGGATGTTCATTTAAACAAAAGGGTACAAAAGCTGCATGTTGGGAAGAGAACCCCTGTCTGGATAGCGGTCAAGCGACAGCCACTTATTACGCAAAAGGAAGAAAAGAAATACAACCTCTGTAGAGAGAACAATTAAAAAAAAGAAACATCCTTGGCCACCTCTTGAAAATGCAAACATAAAAGAAACTGCTGAAAAACAACTAGAGGTGGAAAACCAAGACAGTGGGACAGGGTAAGAGGAGATACAGGACCTGATGTGAAGTGGAACTAGAGATCGATAAAAATAAATTGTCTGGGCATGGAAATGGGGGTGGAGGAGAATGTTTAAAAGATACTGCAAGGATAAAAGAATGAACAAACAACCAGGGCTACTTAATGTAAAACACCATGCAGTAACAAGAACTGACAAGGCCAATAGGTCTCGCCTATGCAAGCTAATGCCTGTGTCAATTGTTTTAGCCACATGGCACAGCAGAACAGCTGCTGTGAAGCATAGCTGAAAATAAAACAAAAGGAAGCACTACGACGCAGCCAGAACTGGCCATGCCATAGCGGCTTTTTAAATTTTTATTGCTGGCGGGAGGGAGGGGCGGGAGAAATCTACACTTTCCTTGTTGCACACCCTCCCTCAGAGAAGCCTACCACATGCCCTCCCATAAGCAATAGAATAAAAAACATGTGGAAGGCTTCTGTCTTGAAGGCGGCAAGTCTTGGAGTAAACAATGTAATCAGAAAAACTGCGAGGGCCATAGATACTTCTTGTGAGGTTATACGCAAGTCTTTCTTCACAGAACACGTTGAACTTTGCTAATATTTTAAGAAAACAAAGATGTACACAACTTCCGGAAGTGGATTTTAGATGGTCCTATATTCAAACGGTAGTGTTGGGGGTAGTGGGTGGTGGGTGGTGAAACACTCATTCACTTCGGTCTCCTCGGGTTCCTGCCTCAGGACTACTTTTTCAGCCATTTGATCATATGGTCTTTAACGACTGGCTTTGGAATGATGTTTTTTAAAGAAAACCATGCAAGCCTGAAGAACAAAAGCCTTACAAAAGTTACCAAGGCCTGCCTGCGGCTCCAACTATGCAGCTCACTGGAAGCCCAGACCTAACCGGCGACCTTTCTGAAAGGGGCCCCGGTCATGAGCCACCATAGCCAACACTCCATCACCGAATGGTTACACTGGAACAGTTGTAAGGTGACAGGCCAGGAAGCAGAAGCATGTGGGCAGAGACCACAATTCACAAAGAGGGCTCTGCTACAGAACACTGGTGTGCAGTGAAGAGACAGTCACCTCACTGCAGCAGCACTCGGATATCAGGAAACGGAGAGCTCCGCCAATGGAATGGTTATAACAAAGAGTTCTGCTCTCAGCAACTGTGTAACTGTTTTATATGTATGCAGCCAAATTTACGGCCTCTGCATAAAAAACATGGAGCGCGAGTCCATAAACATCACCCAAAACCAGCAACAGTCCTTCTGCTTTGAGCTTGTGTTTGTGCATCCAAGAGGGTACAATATCCTACTCACACCTCCCAAACATAACAGCTGAACAGTAACCCACTGTAATCTTACTTTTCCCACATGGTTTACTAAAAATAATCTGAAATATAAAATATCCAAGACTCTTTGCTGACGTTTCATATGCAGAGCAATGTGCATGGAATGCCCCTATTTTTGAACTTATAGATAATGACAGGCATAAGCAGGGCCTGCTGTCCAAAGCTCTCGATCTGTGCTTCTCAGAGATGGTCTCTCCTGTGAAACTGTTTGAGTAAACAACAGGCGATATCTAAACGTGTTAGAGAGTAATACATAATCAATACATATTTTTATAAATACCTTGTGTAGTTCTTTTTCTTTTAATCTATACCTACAAGATTGCATTCTGGTAAAACGAGCTGCTTTACACTCCTTCTGGACTAAGCCTGAAGGCTGCTCTCCACAGTTACCACTTAGAGAGCTTTCTACGGTTCTCTAAGACCTCCTAAATCACCATAAGGGTTGTCTGGACTGGTGTAGGGTGTCTACTTACGCATGTGTACAGCATATACCAGGCCAGTTTCTCACAAGTGGGAATAGCGTTTCTACAAGAAACATTCAGTGGATGCAGAAGCTAGCAAACTAAAGTCAAAATGGACAAAGCAGTTATACTCAACAACTTACTGATTGTATGAGCAGGGAATGTGCTTTTGGGTGGCTCTTGGGATACGGTTACATTTTTGAGGGGTACAAGCAGGTATGGAGGGTAGATTCATCTCGATATATGGCCTACTAGTTGGGATGGGAATATGCTTGATGGGGACCTGGATAGGTGTCCTCCAAGACACAGCACAAAACTAGGAATGACAGAGGCGGTAGTCGTGCTATGGGTAGACTGTATAGACACTTGAAAGTCGTTCTAACCTACACAAAAAGAATTCACATTCTTTACACTCATACACAACATGTACTGCTAGCTAGATAGAATTCTAATATGTTCGTTGGCAATAAACATACAAACTGAAAACGGCTGGGCAGGTTCCTCTGGGATCAAGCCCTACAATTACTCACTTATACTTGGGCCCAATGTAATCAGACTATCCCCACTTGACATCTTAGTCTTGAAGCGGTCAACAATCCTGTTTTTCGTGCCTAGAAGCAGTAGCTCAAAATCCTCCACAGAACCTACATTTCCTGTGTCACACTGGTTAAAACGGGTAGAAAGGTGGACACAATCTGTTACAGAAGCTGTGGTGAAGAGGGATTGGTCTACCACATACTGCGGACATGTCCAAAAATCCAGAACTACTGGGAGGCGGTAGTAGTGTGTATGTGGAGAATAGTTGGAGAGGACTTAACACTCTCTCCCAAATGGTGCCTCCTAAATGTGTGGGAAGACACTGATCTGGGATAAGCGGATCAAACCAGGACTACCTTAGGTCTAATGACAGCGAAAGGCAACATAGCTAGTCACTGAGGGGCAGATATCCTACCAGCTCTTCAAGCTTGGAAGAAAGCTATGGACTGGTGTATGGTGGCAGAAAAGTCCGTTTAGGTGAACAAGGGTGCCCAAAAAAATAGGGGAAAATATGGGACAAATGGAATGTGTATAGAGGGAATCCACGCACAGTCCCCACAGGAGAGATAAGACATCCTCTGACAAACCCAGAGGCAGATTGAAAGTGGTAACTGCTTAGACAACTAACAGTCTCTGGGCCAAAATAAGGTAAATGAAGTTTAACCAATGACTCACTGTAATACTCTTTGGTTGTGTTTTCATAATTATAATGCAATGTGTGTTTTTATGCTCGGTCATAAGAAAAATATAAATAAAAAAAATAAAGAGAAGTGATGGTGTTTCCTTTGGCAGGTTTGAAGGGATGATCGCTGGAGATGCTGCTAAACCAGGGACTGAGAAGAAAGATCGAGAAATTATGCTCTTTGAGGATGCAAGTGGCACAGACATCCGACAAACAAACTTATTACAATGCGCGCAGGATACTGATTGGCCTGATGGCCTGTATTAGATTTTTAAATAAACTACTATTGACAGTTGCCAGTAGTACTGAAATAGTAAAAATAGCCTTTCTAACTTGATCCTCACATGTCTTATAGAATTGACAGTGCCTTATACTTAGGAGCATGTTGAGGGAAATTGATAGCCTGTTGATGTCTTTGACATGGGCAGCTAAAAGGAGTAACATTGGATGGGGAATGCTAAAGCTGGAAACAGAGGTTGTGGGAAACTACGGTCAAGGTTTTAATGCACAAACCCCTCCTCCCCGAAAAGCTACCAATTTGGTTTCTAAAAATTAACAATAGCATGTCCATAATCTAGTGGAGGGAGGATGTGAGACGCTTAGAGACTTGTAACCAGGAGATCGTTGTAACACATTACTGAAGCACTGGAGCTATTTGCGATAGGAACGGAAATTCTTACAGTTTGCTAAACTGACCAAGACAGAAAAAGACAGACATGTTTTCCAAACACACAGCAGAGTATGCACAGACTGGCTATCCTATTAGACAAGGGATCCTCCAGACAGCTGGTCTCCCGTTTATGCAAGGCCCTAAAGAAGAACAGAGTTAAAATAACAAGATCATAAAAATCTAAATGGAAAGAAGATCTTCCAGAGCCATTGATAGAGAAAGTTTGAAAAAAAGAGTATGCACATTGGTTCTAAAGGGGTCTGGAAATTTTCCAATTTTAAGCACGCTCATTTTTATGTGGTGTATCTTACCCGTCTCTAACAAGACTACAAAGAATTCACCGGCCCAGATCAGACTGGTGTCCAAGATGCAGTATAGAATATGCTGATATTTTAGACTTGATCTGGAGTTGCACCAAGGTGGAGCAATGCTGGAGAGAAATAGTCCAACGCCTAAGAGAGGTATTATCAGATTACAGCCTTCCATACAGTCCATCTTCTTGATGTTATCCAAGGCCCTATGGACAAAATGTTTCTCTGCAGATTTGCGCTGCTAGGATTATTAGAAAAAAGAAGGATCACCTTCCGATTATGGTCCAGTACCGCACCTAATCTGCAGGCATGGACCAAGCACCCTGCATGACATGGGCCGAGATGTTACAGGAGCTGGTAAACCCCATGACAATAGATTCCTCCACAGGGTACTAAAGTATGTTAAACTGCGCTTGGGACATATAAAGATGGTCATGCACATTATAAAGATTCATCGTGCTTGGATCTGAACATGAGGGTTACGTTACCCTTATTTGTTTTAAAAAAGGGGTGGGGATACTGAGAACAAAGAGTGAACACTCTTTTACACCTAACGCTGGGAGAAGTGGATTGTCACAGCAATTGCTGATATGAGACAGCATTCAATGTATTTATAGTACAAATATGCGTATGCGATTGATTGTGGTATTGTAAACCATTTTGCATAGATCCTATTGCTCGCTATTAATGGTGAGCATGTCTAGGCCATATCTGTCTTTGTTGAAAAAAAATGATTATACAAAACCAGTGAAATCCAGCAATTATAGTTATATAAGCAAACTATAACTTCCGCTCCCGCAATGCATTGCTTATGACCTCACATATTACATCACTGATGACATGGTCAGTGACATCACTGATGACATCCACAGAACCACTCACACACCCACTCACATCCCTATACAACCTCTCATATGCCCACTCACACACCACCATAACCACTCACATACCCATTCACAGACCCATAGAAGTACTTCGACAACCACTCACTTTTCCATAGAGCCACTCACAGCCTGATCATACAACCTGAGATGAAAATGTGAGACTGCAGGTAATCCATGAGTTTGGAGGTGAGCTCACAAACCTGCAGTGAGGAATCTGTTAACAAGACAATTCCAGCCACAGGGTCAGTAAAAGGTCCCCTTTAAAAAGGCTTCGAATTTTGTAATCACTGACGTTGCTGCTCACATAAGGACTGTGCTGCTTTAGCCCACCCATTAAACTGGTTCCACTAAAAGTTAAATGTTCATGGCAATAGTGCATAAGGGACATGAAAGATACAAGACGCCTGAAGACTCATCCGGACATAACTGTTGACCCAGAATCTTCTTGAATAAAAAAATACAGCTCTGGAATACTAGTCACCCTCTCTGAGGGCAGATAGATAATTATTGCTTAATAACCTGAACTGCCCGCATGTAATAGAAGGACTGGATCGGGGACAGAACAGATTTTGTCTAGTTAACCAATAAATTCACCTTGTACAGAAGCAGGAAAGATTCTGGATCCTAGGAGCAGCAGTATTTCTCACTAGCCAATTACCTACTTAAGAATGCAATGCCCCAGAGCCATTTTGGCAGGGGCAGCTGCCACTGCCTTCACTTTGGTGAAAACTCATAATGCAGACGAAAAAACAAATGGCAGAATTAAGAATTAAAAGTGTTGTTCCCCACTGGCAATCTGAGGGATTGTGGAGTTGAATAATTGAATTGCAACAATAGGTGTCTTGAAGGTCCACAGACAATATTCAATACAACTACTACAGTGGTCCTAAATCTTGATGCAGGATCAGTATCCTGAAGTTATTTTTTATGAATCAACGATAGTACAGAAACCTCACTATTTCTTCGGAATGAGGAAATGCCATCTTTGTCCCCCTAAAAGGGGTCAATTTCTACAGCATCGTTCATCAACAATGATGCAACCCCCCTCATCAAGTTGCGGCAAATGAAGTTTACAAGGACATCATTACTCCAACCAGACTGGGTTCCCAACAGGGCATTCAGGAGAACGTCGACAACAATTTTTTTGACCACACTGCAATGGGGTTGCAGTGTAGCATAACAGCTTTAAATGGTGAAAATACTCAAATCAAATTAGGTGTTAATGAAAATAGCTTGTGTTCTGATTTTTCGGAAAAGAGCTTGCAATTTAGTCCAGCTGCGAATTGCAGAGGTTTTTATGGGAAATATCAAATTAAACTACTTTGTGATGGCGAATGAAGGGCAATGCTCATTTAGGGCAATTTAGCTGGTATAAATGTTAAGGCAAATTTGTTTAAAAAAAGTATAGGTTTAAATGGCTTTACAATAACCTGCACTTCCCTGACTTCTAAATAATTTGGTCAGCCATTCTTGGCAAGGGTGAGGTCACCCTTTGTACACGAGTTAGTAGCATTTTACAGAAAGGTTACCAACATGGATGGATTTGATTTTATGTACCGCCTTCAGATTAATGTTCAGACTCCTGCAACCTAGCCCTCAGTGTCAGATTATAATTGAATCAGCAGATACAATAATATACATTTATGTCACAATTTCTATCCTTCTGCTATAATCCTCATTCTTCAACCTGAAACCTTTTAAAACATCTCATGTGGCAGGAATTTCAAAGGAACACGAATCCAGAATCGGTGGGCAACCTACATGAAGGACTGGTTAGCCAATGCTGATCTGACATGCTCACATCTTTTTCAAAGAGACAGCTACACTAGTGAACAGGTTTGTAAATTATTTATGGATGCCAGTATGAAAGGAAACAAAGCAGATATTTCTGAAGGTGTGTTTTTATTACTATACAAAACTTTCTCAAAACAATGAATCTGTTCAAAGATTTATTGGCAGAGATATCCTTTTAAAGAAAAGGTTTAAAGATAATCTAAAATCTAAAAATGTTTGATGAGGAGAATGCTTACACTGTGAAAAGTATGGCATGGGTATGCTTATAATGGTCTAACTGCAGCTCTTACTCATTAGAAACTGTAACAGCCCTACAAGCAACTATGATTTTAGTTCCCATTTATTTGATGTCCTGTGCACTGATTACTTGTTTTTATGCTAATTTTATTGTAAAGTTTTTAAGCAATCAAAAATAAATACTGAACTAAAGATGTCTGAGTGCTAGTTTCAAGTTGCCACAATGTGGTCCCATTGAGTCAAAAATGGGAGGGAAGAATCCTGCAACAACTTGTAGCTTGGGCATGGCATTGAGGCAGCAAAAATGAGGCTCTCCTACAAGAGATGGTCTGTGTTTACATTCATACGAAGAAGATGGAGCTGAATTTAAACCAGATACCCGACCGCCATTTAACTAACTGCCCCTCTGTTCTGAATTCTTAAAAATATCAGTGTTCGCATTTAAGGACAACAATAGGTCCAGATACACCCACTACTATAATATACAAATTATCAACATCACTGAAATGTCAATTGATTCAAGTACCTACTGCAAATGAAAAAATAAGCAAACCATGCCTAACCCGAATCCATTTTAAAGGTGGCTGTGAGAAATTACCTTTTTGCGTGGTTACTGCATTTTGTACTGAGTGATGCTGCGGTTTTTATTAAAGTGCACTATGACACTGCTGACCGGGCCCAATTTTGACATTTAAAAGGAGGTTTACTCCTGTAAAATGGTTCCTTTTGACAGGTTGGCTGCAGTCTTAAAACTGCAGATGCCAGCCTACAATGGTAGGCCTGATGTCATGTTTGTGTTGTCACATAAGCGGATGGCCCAGAATTGCTTTAGTCAACGTTGTGGAGTCCTCCTCGGATACAGCCTGCTGCCTTATCAAGTACAAGTTTATTTTATTTGCATAGTTACCTATAACACTTACAAGAATAATACCACCAATAAAACATTGAATACAAATGTAAGACTGTGTTACACATATGTTAAGATAAAACCTCTCATGTAGTCGGATAAAAACTCTCATATGCTAGACCGAGTTAAAATTACTTAAAAAATGTATTGTAGTATTTATGCTAGAATTAACCATAAAATGACAATATTAAAACACAGTTTACACGTCTGATAGTGCTATGTGCAGAAAGAGGGATTAGGAATTAGGCAGGTCTCTGCCTGGAGTGGTAACAAGAGACCTTATTTCAAGGTCCCTGCTCCAAGCCCATGTACAAAGGTGCTGAGTGCTGACAGCAACCAGTAGTTTGTGGATGCAAGGTACCAAGAAAAAAAAAAAAAAAAAAGAGTCTTCTCAGCGTATCACATCCTTTGGCAATTTCCTATGCACCAATGCGATGAATTTTACCAATTGGCACTACAGCTGTGGATTGTCTGGGGCTAAGCCAACACGGCCTGTCTCCATGAGCTGATACCTCTTTGGTTAAACAGAACTATCAGTATTTCTCTTTCCTCCACCAGCTTTTCACAGGTGCATACCCAGTGCGACATGACCTCAGTGGCCGTATCGCACAAGCAGCAGATGTTTGTTATGGATTCTCTCAGCCAATGGGGAAAATGAGATACGCATGATAGAAAGCCCAGACAGCATTTCAAGAATTAGTCTTTGATTGTTACAGGAAAGCCTCAGTGGTAGTTTTATTGGGATGCTGGTTCAGTGTAGGTGTTTAATGACATCCAGACGTGTGCTCTGGTGTAGAATTCTGCCTTGCCTTCTTCCAAGGAGAGAAGTTTAACTGATTTTCTTACTGATTTTTTTCAAACACAGGATGGGTGGTTGATGTTTCCCATAACTGGGTCAACCCGATCCTGGCCAGGGAGTCCTTCAAATATACTACGGCAGGCGAGAAGTTCCTCTGTTGGAGTTCCTGCCATAGGTAGTGGTTGAGTACCGAGGCCGCTTGCCTGGTTTTGCCCTAGAGGTTGATGAATGCTCCTCACCAGGGACTTCTTTTTGAGGCCAACCTGATTTGTGCTGGTGAGGTGTACTTGGGTTGACAGAAGATCATTCTTGCTTTCAATTGTGTGCTGCCTAAGATTTTAGCATCCCTACCACTTTGGAGCTCGCTGCCATACTTTATTGTTAGCATCATTTTGGCATACAACATCCGGAGAAGAGGGGCGAAGGACGGTCCGTTTAATTTTAAACTCTATATCGACCCTGATAGTGCCAGGCCTTTCCTTTTTGTAGCATCCATTTGTTGCACAAAGTTGGCAGCTTTGTCAACGATCACCTCAAGGTTTTTGTAGTCTGTAGTTGGATGAATATGCTTGTTTCCCCAGAACCATGCTGGGTGATTTGACCAGTTGCTGCCAATCGTCACAGTAAGCGGTTTGACGAAATTGACGCTTAATCTGTTTTTATCCGAATATTCCTGTGTTGTGTGTAGAAGGCGCTGTAAGCCTCCCTTAGTATGACTGACTAGAAGTATGTTGTCAGTGTACATGAGACTCGAGAGCACCAAGCACCCTAGCCTTGTGGCAAGGGAGTTGCAGGCGTTGATTGCCAGCATCAGGTCAGTAAAAAACAGGTTAAACAATGTGGGTGCCAGGACACACCCTTGCTTGAGCCCTTTGCTTGTTGGAATTCGCCTTGAGAGGTGCTTTCCTCCTCCCAGTTTCACCTGCACCCATGTGTCCATATGTAGAGTGATTAGCAGGTCCAGGAGAGTCCGGGGAATGCCCCATCATGCCAATTTGCTCCAGAGCCTTGCCCTGTCCATATGTTCAAATGCTGCCCTGTAATCGATGAAGCAGAGAAGTGGCTGGTTTGAGGCTTTTGCCTCATCTATGAGCAGTGATATGGCTGTGATTGTGTCCTACCCGAGGTTTTTGAAAACGCAGTTTGGTTTAGTGATATTATTACCTTGTCAGTTGCTCACATTGAGAGTTCCTCTAGTAAGGTCCCTGCAAAATATTTTGCCTCATTGTCAATGAGGACAATTAGGCAATAGTTCTTTTGCATGATCCTATCCCCAGAGCTTGGAATTATGCTGCTGAGACGGATTTCGAGAAAGAGCGGCTCTAATGCTCCTGCCCAGAAGTCCATATTATGCTTAAAGATTGCAGGGGGAAATGCCATTAGGCCCCAGTGCCCCTTCTCTTCTGCCTTTGCTGGTTTGACGCACAATTGAGTTTCTTCTGAGTGACCTTGGGAGTGGATTTGGTAGATAGGTAACAGAGGAGAAAGTCTCCATAGGGGTGTTTGACTGAGTGCTGGCTCCCAAGTCTGTAGTGTATGGAGGGCAGTGCTGATTAAAGTAGTCCCCCTGGTACGTTGCCCAGGCATCTTCGGCTATGTGAGAGTTGATTGCCCCGTGTGAAGGGTATACGAGTTTACTGATTGTACCCCAGAATTACGTACTGTCATTATGCTTGATGGCTGCAAATGACACTGCCCAGACCTCATCTTCTTGTGATCGGTTGATGGTCTACTTCAGCTTTTTCAGTAATTCTTGCTGTTGTAGTGCACTTTGCATTCCGAGGTCCTGAAGTTCCGTTGTAGGGACCTTAAAATGCTGTTTATAGATCTTTTAAGCTGCCTGAACTGAATCATTTGTCCCTTTGGAATGCACCCCATCACATTGGCTACATGGGAGTGATTTGTTTTGAGCAGTGCAGTGAAGGCCTCCCCCAGCTTGGTGGTAAAGGATTTTACTGTCTGTTGAACCTCTGTGTTCACAGAGTAACACCATTGCAGACTGACATAAGTGCCCTATGGATGCCGGAGCGAACTTAATCCTCTTGTAGTTGAACGAGAAGACAGTGTTGGAAATTTCCTTCACCCTGTTGAATATTGGCATGGTTGCTAATAGGGTTGTCTCTTGCAGGCGACGATCACCTCTCTCACCTAGGTGAAAAGAAATAACCAGTTGGAACAGTGAGCCGTTGGTGGATTGTCTTCCTGAAACCTGCCTTTAAGAGCTCTTAGATTCAGTTGTTCCAAGTCGGCCAATTAGTCTGCTCCACCTTCATTGGGCAGCTCTGGTTGTTTCTTCCTTGCACCGGGATTTCCCAGATCGGGGTTTGAGCTACCATGGTTTCATCTGGAAAAGCCCCAAGCAGGTATAATTTGAGCTCCCCACTGAGAATAATGTCCACCGCTTTGCCCTTGCTTATTTGTTACACGAGCTGATCAACCAACTGCTTGGCAGCTTTGGTGTTGTGTTTCGGGTGGATATGTGCATTGACGATTATTGTTTCAGTAGCCTCATTTTGAGGTGAGGTGGCGATTTTGACTGCATAAATGAATGGCAAGGTGGTGTGCAGAGGGCTAAATGAGGTGATTTAAGCTGCTGAAACGTACGTTGCCAAGCCTACCTGTAAGTGGCCGTACCTTGCCCCTTTGGCTGCAGGCGTAGAAAAGCACATATATCCCTACAATTGATGTGGCTCTGACAGACAGGTTTCCTGCATCAAGATAATGTCATTATTTCTGATGTTGTAGAGAAAGTCCCAGTATGCTTGCAAGACAGTTGATGTTCCATGTGCATAGCTAAAGGGCATATTTGAAGGGCATAGAATCTGCTGCTGATTCCAGTGCCTGTCATTAGTTGCCGTATTGACAGTGGATTGTTCTGGAGATCCACCTATAGTCAATGACTGAATAGTTTGGCTAGATTGTATTCCGGCAACCGCGGTGTGCATCCAAGGTGGTCCTCAAACTTCTCGGGGAGTGCCCCAGAGCTCCTTTTAAGACCGAACAGGTTCGGTTCAGCTTGCTCACTGGCCTTACCTAATGGTAGCAAAGGAGAGGGGTAGCCAGGTTTGCAGTATGGGGAGATGTGTATACCCCAATTCTCAAAAGTCACACTTTCTGCAAGAATTTTCTGTGCAATTGAGATAATTCTCCCGATTGTCTTGGTTACTTCCTCAGAGGGGCCCTCTTTTGCATGCCAGGGTTGTGCGATGGCTGGGAGTTTAGAGCTGTTGTAGGTTATGGCTGTGATCGCTGCTTCACAGGACCTTGCTGGTGGTGAGCCTTTTCAGTTGAAGATCTCTCAGGGTCCTCTGAGGATTCCCCTGGAAACTCTGCCATCCAGCTGGGTTATTCCGTTGTTGTGTCCATTTTTTGTTCTATTTTAGGCCTGAAGATTGGGTAGATGTCTTCTGGGTTATGGATGGATTTTTTATTCTGGCCCTTCCTCCTTTGAAACGGCCTTTGCCTAGCATTTGTTTTTTATAGTGTTTTAGCTTACGGGTGGACTGGGGTAGATCTCCTTAGACAGTTGTGTCAGGGCATGTCCTGAGGTCTGCCGTGGCAGTTGGGTGTCCGGTGTGTGGGTCTTGTCTTTTTGTGCTTCTGTCTACTATTAACTTGCTAGGGATTTGTACTGAGCGAGTAGTTGGAGAAGTTGAAGCAGGGACCTGTTCTTCATTCGGTTGTGTGTCTAACCTTTTTTGAAGCCCAATGTGGTTACTTATTGCCTCCTTTTATAGACTGCTGAGCATAGAAGGTAGAGAGGATAATTTATCCGCAATTGGACCACAGCTGCAACTGAGTTGTGCAGCAAGCAAATCTTATTGTGCCTGTTTGATGATTAAATTGAGATTCCCCTAATTTTCCCATCGATGCCTGCAACAAAAACTGCCTAGGATTTAAGTACTGTCAGCTGAACATCCATATTGTCTGATTGATATTGGAACGCTTCAACCAGTAGCTGCATTGCTGTAGTTTGTAGCAGAGATGCCCGGGCACTCTCCGTACTTGTTTGGTCGGTGCTTGGTCAGTCCTGTCTGCCTGGTTTAACATTTTTGCCTTTGGTTGTGCTAGAGGCAGCTGAACTATCTTGTGTGATGACTCTTAAGTCAAGGGCCAGGGGCAAGTCCTGTGAGAACGCCGTTAACATGTACTCCCATTGTTTCGTGCAGGGGTATGATAGCGAACCATGCTTTTCCTCTCGGTTCCCTTTAATTTCCTCCTGATGCGCGGAGGATGAGTGATATAGTTTGTCACCATTTGGTAGAAGAGAGTTGTAAAATTGATCATGAGCTCAGAACCTTGGTTTTTGTAGGAGATGGATTGTCCTCCTGTGTTATGGTTAAGGTCTCGTTTAATTGGCAGTTCTGCAGCCTTATGCTGTGTCTTTTGTCTTTGCATGCATCATGTCCTTCTGTGATCCTATTTTGGGGTCTAGGCATGAAAAGGACTGGGTCCCATGCCGTTATGTTGGGGCGATGACTGCCACTGCAGGGTGAATCGGAGTCCGGGTCCTTATCATGGGTTGCAAGAACATCCGCCAGGACCGTTGGCCCTACTATTCTTGATGTCAGCGATGCCTGACTATGGTTTGGTGGACTTATGGCAGTATCAGGGCTGGGACCCAACTCTCCTTCCGCCTTAGCATTGGATGACTGAAGGGTGCTTCCCTACCTGAGTGATGGTTTCTAGTGGCTAAAGGGGAGGCTGCAGGTCTTGGATGTTGCAGTTACTCGAGAAGAGGACTGAACCTGCGTCCTTCAAGAAGCAAATCTGAAAATAAATTAGTGTTGCATTTCTTTTCATTTACTGTTTCCTCGCCAGCATTGCTGCTTGTTGAATCTTCTTTCTCCGACTCAATTTCTATATGCGAGAGGCCAGACTGCATTTGGGTATGCTTTGGAACAGATTGTGATTTCCTCTTCGCTTTCCTACTAAGGATTTGCTTGGGAGAGGCCTCATTACTCGTCCTGACCTCATTTGAAATTTGTTTTCTTGACTGCCGAAATCGGGGCCTGGTGGTCAATAGTCAATGGCCAGTTCTTCCACAAGGCTTCGGCCCGGGCAGATTGAGCACATGGTTGCCCTTTAGTTGGCCGTTTCTTTTGGCTGTGCCGCAAACCACCCTCCACCCTGCCCACGTCCCCCTCTGCTGATTCTTTCTTGTTGGGTGGCGGTAGGGGGGGCGAGCACTCACTCTTGGTGGGTAATGGGTGAGTCCGCGTAGGTGTGAGAGAGTGTCAGAAAGAAGTGAAGAGAGTGTCAGAAAGTGGATAAGTGTCGGGCAGCACCAAGACCTGGCTTGGCCGCTTCCGCTCGCCTGCCCCATCCCTTCTAGCATGTGACATTTTGCATAGTTTCACTCATGCTGTGCTCCTGATACTCTCTTTGTCAGTTAATCAGTAGGCGGTCCTGTGAATAGATGGCACCGCCACACCCCTTCTTTGTGCATAATTGTTGGGTGGAGGGCACGAGCACGCACGTCTAGGGGATTGAAGACCAGGTCAGGCTGTTCGTGTTTTGGTTATGGCGTGGCTATAAAATTACAGCTACTGTTGCCATAGCCTTGCTCAAGTGTGTTTTCGGTACTTTCCATGCTAGCTCCCAAATTGCTCCAAAATTATAAAGACTCCAAGGATGCTGTATGCTGCAGTTGTACCTTTTCACCTTAACTTGATGCAGTGTAGGGCCAGTGTCAGGGAGCTTGCTGAGAGCTTTCTGGCATTTTTCGCAGTATTCTGAAGTCCCTTCTTCTGTCTGCATGTGCCCTTCCTTGTGCCAATCTGGCTGGTTGGACAGTTTGAGCAGTTTTTGGCAGGTGAGTTGTTAGCAGTAAGGGGGAGGCACTGGCTGCAAATGGAGGCAGTAGGCAGGGAGGGAGAAAGCAGACAGGGAGACAGCAAGATTTTTTCCCCCTGCTAGGGAGTGTTTGTAAGGGTCTTTGTGAGGGCCCAAGAGCCCGTCTGCACACACAACCAAGCGCAGTAGAGCCGGCCCAGCTCACTCCCCTGCTATGCTGCACCGCAGGCCGCTTACCTCCGGGCCTCCGGCTTCAGGGCTTATGGCTGAGCCTCCGCAACCGGTCTGCTTGTGCCTTTTCTCTTTCTCCATCACTTGACACTTCTCTCTTCCCAACCCTGCCGCTCGTTAAGGGAGCCAAAGCCAGAAGCTGGAGATGGCGGTGCCCGAGCTCCAGGTGTTTGCTGCCACGCCCCTTAGCGCCACTCCACAAGAATACGCTAGTTGATTGGCTCTCTGCGGTCACCATTCTGAAATCAGTGGAGCAGGCCGCCTTAAGGCACTGAAGAAGCTTGAGTTCCAGAAAAAAAGACAAAGTCCCAAGATATAATCTCAGATCAGGTTCAACCTGGTTGATGTATCCAAACCGAGCTCCAGCATGGTCAGCCTGAAATCATGCCTAGTTCCCATCTACCACAACCAATGTTGCTTTGCAGCGCTATTATCACTTAAAACTTTAAACATTCACATTCCGTTTACCCTTATTGGATTTTTGTCATTTTACTGTCATTTTGTTCAATACATTTTACTCTATGCATCTAAATTGGCATGGGATTTTTATTGTGTTATGTTTTCACATTTTTTAACAGTGTTGGTCATTCTAAATGAATTACACAATTTCCTGAATTGAGCCTCTGTGCCATTCCTATCAGGATAATGGATGACCTTATTACTTGTGCTGGAAAACCATCCAATCCAATTAATAATCCACTTTCTCTCATTTGTCTATTAATACTAAATACATACATTAATAAAACTTCAAGGTCTACATATTAACATTATATTGTGTCGCTACTGTTACTCAGACTCCAGCTCTTCCCCCTCTTTGCACTCTTCATCTTTTGTGTGGCCCTCCATTTCTCTTGTTCATATTTATTACTAGTTTTAAGCTGAGAGGAATACAACTGTTCTCATCCTTCCTCAGTGAAACTGCAGTATACAGATGCCCAGCCGACAAATGATAACATTCCGGTTTCTTTGGCACCCTACCTTCTGGGTACCATTTTAGCTAATATTGTTGCAGCTGGAGAAGGTGGAACAGGATGAACAAAAATACATTTCTGCAGCTTACATTTAGGATGACAGTCTTATACAACAATGCTAATTGCATTTGCGGAATATGTTTACAGATTCCCGCCACTACCTATAAATTTGAGTTTACTATGAGAGTTAAATGCAACTGAAGAGCTTACAGTAAATCATCAAAGTATTCCTTAGTAAAGCCAACAACCGAAGGTACATAAACACAAAGCAAACAAAACCACATAATCCAGCCAGGGGTACGCATCTTGTGGAAACAGACAACTTACATTTTTGTAGGCACCCCACACAACCAATATAGCAACATTTTAATGCTTGCATAAAGGATACATATTTGAGAAAACTGAAAGCATGTTTCACTGTATGAGAGAAGAAAGTAAGTTAAACATTTAGTAAAAAGGCAACAAATCTAAATGTATGTATTTTTTATGAACATATTTGGGTTTAGCCAGCATAAAAAAGGGAACAAGTTTGTAGACATTTGGGTGCAAAAATCACATAACTGTCAATTATACTTAGGTGAAAAGGCATCACAGCAAATCCATACAAGTTAATATAGCAAGGCAAATCCCACATCAACAAAACAAAAAAAATGAAACAGATGGTCAATGGACCTGAAAACTAGGTATGAATTCATAACAAGTAAATATTACAGGTATGACAGAATCTCACATACTCTTAACGAACATTTTCAAAGGAATAAAAATTTAAGATCCAAGTAAAGTGAAGAATCCTAAATTTAATTGGTCAGACGATAGCATAAGAAAAACAAAGTACATTTACCCATATTCAGGCAGACTCAAAATCTTTATAAAGGTTACATTAGAGATAACTGCTAGCTTACTTAATTCAATTTCATTAAAGTGTCATGCTCTAAACTTTAGAAGGGCTGAATTTCTAAACAGTGGCCAATGCAGATATAGACAACAAACATCGCATATTGTGAATACCTCATAGTTTAAAATGTTAACATGCAATCAAACCTTTTGGAGTCTATTTTAATTGCAACAAATCCCTCGGCGGCTGTTTTTGCAACATTCTCACTCGCCCAGCTTTCAGCCATCTGTGTCGATTGCTCATCATCACCTGCAAGAGGTAGCAGCTTATTATCACATCCAGGAGGCTGAAGTGTATAATTACCAATAATAATCATGCTTATTAAAATGAGTTTGCCTATGATTAGGTAGACTTGCTATTTTTACAGTGGAAAACAGAATTGCACGTGTTAACCATAAAGAATTAATGTGTAGCATACTCCTAGAGATAACAATAAAAACACTAACTGGCACAGAAATGTTCTACTAAAGGATTGGTTGAAAACAAATGTTCGGCACATTGGAACATACATTAAAAGATAAACACATCTGCAAAACATACATAGATCAAAAATACATTATTGGAAACGAAATGCACCACTGCATCCTTGGATGTATGCAAGACATTTTAATAGTATGTATGCTTGTGAATTAGAATCTCCCACTATGACGCTTTACGGTACTTCAAGGAAAAAAAAATTGCCCTTGTTGTACATTCTAGCAAAGTGACATCAAGAGACGCTGTTGTAGTGGTGTTTAATTACCCCGATACCTCACATAGCCTCGCTTTGCCAAAGTGGTGCTTCAATTTCTTGAATGAACTGTTAGCACTGACCGGGGTGAAGGAAGTGGAACGATCTATTCGAGGCAAATAGTTGCTTTGCTATACTGGAGCACAATAAGGGGCATTCCCATATACAAGGGATGAAACACAAACCCCGATCCTCATTTAAGGACTGTGCTTGTAAGTAATGCTCTGACAGGAGGGTTACGATTTATAACTATGCTGACGACCTGTAGCTAATTTTCCTTTTGGATGCAACCGATTCCTCCGTGGAATTTCAAGCTACCATGCTGCACATTCAGAGGTGGATGGAGTTGAACCACTTAAAACTTAACCCAGGGAAGACCGAGCTGGTACTCCCTGGTAAAAGTTCGATCAGCTGGGGCCCTCATTTTTGGCCGTCAACAATGGGATCTATTCCCACTCCCTCTCTCTCGGTGAAAAGTCTCGGGATCACCATCAACTCCGATCTCTCTTTGAAAAGTCAGGTGGGAGCGGTGATCTCGTCCAGCTTCCTTCAGTTACGCAAAATTAAGAAAATTGCCCATCTACTCACACACCCTGCCCTCATTCAGGTGGTTCTCGCGTTGGTCCTCTCCCGACTAGACTTTTCAAATTCTATTTGGGCCTTCCCCTGTTTTTGTCTAAGCGCTTGCAAATTGTGCAGAATCAGGCGGCCAGATTAATCTTCAAAAGCCACGGTAGGAGTTCAGCGAAACCACTGCTGGTTACTCTTCACTGGCTACCAATAGCCCAACGGGTAATATACAAAGTAGGATGCCTGGCCTTTAAGGCTCTCCACGGGAAAAGCCCCATGTTTATCAACAGCCTCATAATCAAACATGAGCCGACCCGCAATCTCCGCTCTGCCTATCAGTCTCTTCTCACTCTGCCCTCCTTTAAACGGAAACGTCTTGGTGGGTGTCGATTCGCTCATATTGCTCCAAAGGTTTGGAACTCTTTCCCCTTGTCGCTCAGGAGATGTACGAATCTCATGGAGTTCAGGAGCGCACTTAAGACCTGGTTATTCAAGCAAGTTTCGGGTTAAGTTAACTGTTGTGTTATCTCTCCTCACTACCAGCGCCATGAAACCCCTGGGTGCCGCGCGCTTAACAAATTCAGAATAACATAACATAACCAGCAAAAAATTAGGCACTGCAGGACACAGCTTGATAGGGGATGATCAGCATGCTGGTCATGTTGGAAAAGGAGCAAACTGAACACCAAAGTCTGATCCCACGGATGCGCAACATCCTGGGATTATGGGCAAATCACTTAATCTCCCCGTGCCTAACAAAAATGAATGTGTCGTCACGTAACGTAACTGGGGCTCATGTAAAGCGCTCTGATACCCAATACCTTCGGGTCAAGTTCGCTCTATATAAAACTCCGTAAAAAAAAAAAAAGTCACATGCCATCCTAAACTGCAAAGTCACTTGGATTCACCCTGTAAACAAACTTTACCTAAAGCAAAAATGTCTCTAATGAGAGAAAGTAAGAATGCCTCTCAAAGAGAAACTTAAGGAGCTGCTTTCAAAGCCCACATACTCTCATAACTGTATGGGGCAAAGCCCTGCTCCATGTCATCCAAGAATCAAATTTGCAAATCTGGCTGACACGCTAACCACCTCCAGTGGCTTTTGGCACACATGCAAACAGAGCAACCTCAGATTGGAGGCAGAGAAGTGCAAAAAAGATAAAAATAAGGAAACTGGTTATTCCTATTTAAACACCTGGATTCTGAAATTACATCGTAGTATCCTTCAGAGCCAGCCCATCCCTGCTCTAGTTTAGTAAAGATTTGAAGATGCACCTCCTTAAAAGAGCACTACATCACGATGAAATAGAAGTTCACTTCTCCTCCCACAATCCAACTGCCTCTCCAAAGGCAACTGAGCAGTGTTTGTACATCTAGCATGTGTTCACACAGCCTGGTTCTTGTGAGGCGATGTAGCAACTGCAGTTCCCTTCAAGTTCTCACATGAGTTCCAACCTCCTGCAAAACTTGGAAATCTCGACAGCAATTGTGGCCTACATGCTATAAATATAATGTCATCTTTTATTAAATGCTTCACTTCGAGAACTCTTGGGGACTTGGGGAGTGCTTAGGCAGAAGCACGCGTGCACTCCTGATTTCCGGTGGTGCCTTCTAGCTTGGCTGAGTCTTCTACAAGGACCAGGGACCAAATCAGTGACAAGCCTGAGCTAGAGTCTTGTATTTTTGGAATATGTTCAACCTGATCTGAAGACAGATGAAAGACTAAATATGGTGTTTTAAATTCATGGATCCTAATTTCCACCATATGCTGTGGTGACATGAAAAGACAAATGTTTGTGCCTAAAAGACTTGATAGACTTCTGTGTCTAATGTCCAATTGTGTGTGTTCAGCTATGTATGCATAAATGATCCCAGCTGAGATGCCAATTGTATGTTACAATTCATGACATTTGCGACACAGACGGTAGACGTTGGTGCCAGAAAGACTCATAGTGATACTGTTAAGAGTGTATTTAAATTGGAAGGTAGTGCACGTCTTGTGCAGTAGTCTTTCACATTTCGTCTGTAACGAGTTATGTCCTCCTTAGCAGTCTTTTATGTTACACTGACAGTACACAGTGGTAAAGGTAAATTTTCCATTATATCCAAGTCAACTGATGTGCATGTTAGATGAATCTAGGCACTACTGAGTGAGCAAAACAGAAGCTGGACCCCAGAATACTCCAAAAGGAAGCAGTTTCATCTGCGCCAATATTGTGGCATGACATTTTACAAACAGACAATTGAGGTCTAAGGTTTGTATGCTTTCCTTATAGAGATCATTACAGTAACCGGCATCCCCAAATACCACAGGATAGCAACCAGAACTGGACAGCACTTGAGAAATCCAAATGTATTTAGGCCTTCTGGCATTTCCGGAGTGTTCAACGTGGTTTCCTTTACAGTGGGATAGGATGGGATATTAACCTGCTTTCCTCTTTTCCAACAGATGCTCTGCAAGTGGAAACAAAACCCATTACACTTTCAAGTTGTCTTTATTGTTTTCTTTTGTTGCGGTAGCCCAAACCCCTCTCCATGGGGCATCAGATCTCATCATAGCTGTAAATATCTGATGCCAGTCATCTGGTCAGAGTATTGTAGAGGTTATGCTCCCTCCTCAAACTGCGGGTATCCATGGTCAAACTGGGGTCGTCGGGGAAACAGCAACACACAACTCGCTCACTTCCGCTTCTGGGAAGAGACAAGCTGTTCGCAAGAGTAACCCATGTCAGTCTAAGCGTGGCATAGAGATAGATGACAGAGAGGGCCACTGTCCGAGGTTCTCCGGAAAAAACACTGGTACTTGAAATCACTGGCGTCCCCAATGACAAGGCAGGTCCTTCTAGGCTTTAGACATGCTTTTGAGTCATAAGGTAATACACTGCAGGTGTGCCACTCTACCTAAAGGGGAGGAGGTTGTAGTGGAGGGGCAGCCACGGATGCAACCTTTCGTTAGAGTGGCACAATATATGTTCATTGCTGATGGAAACATTGAGGCTGATCACTACCTCGGCCCATTCAGACTCAATTCTGGGTACCGACATTTCCAGGCATTACTGTCTGTAACCATTGATGTTATGACTGCTACAGGTCACACAGGCTTATTAAGGAATAGGGTAATTAATGTTAACTACTTCATGGGAACATTAACACTCCTTCCTGATTAGGCCACTCATGTTTATTTCAGCCAGGGACTAAGGTTAGTGTTAATTGCTCAGTGGAGCCTCATTAGTGCCAAAGTCGATTGAGGTTAAATTCTGACAGACAACATTAATCGTAATGAAGACCTGGGTTTAAACAACAATCAACAGAATACACAGGAAGAAATGTGTCAGTTACGGTTGATACTGGCTATAATTAAACACCTAAAGAGACAAGAAATGTGCCTATTACGGTAGTAGTTTATTCTTAACTCCCTCCCACCATATAGTATTTTTTTCCACACACATAGTAACACACTGTATCATCTACAATATCATTAACGATTACACTAAGATGGAATCCCACTCTGAAATACCAAATAGAGGAAGACATCATGCAAAACAGAACTACAGTCATCCAATATCATAGGGATTTTTAATGACACTGGGTAAGAGGTCATGATGCTCCTACAGATCAAGTCACACAAAGAAACAATTGTGAAACTACAAATTCAATTCACGTCTCACTCCATAAACACAATGACTGAATCATTCAAACTCTTCGTGCCCAGCGATATATTCCATGTCTTACTCATATTTTCCATCATTAAGAATAAGTAATGTTATAGAGATCAATTAAAACTATTAAGAATGTCAACAGTAAACTTACAAATGCATATAAATGTATTTGAATTAATATCTCAAATTAATCTAAAGGTTAAAAAGTTAGGCTGAAGTGGAACAAAGTTGAGGAGAGTTTTTAAAACAGATTGAAGGAATTTAGCATAGTTCAGTAATAGCCTTTGCATTCAAACAGCGCCTTGCTGCTTCCTTGCATGTAGTTAGTGTAAGGAAATGCTTCTTTCTGCATGATCACCTCCAAAGCTTTGGTGTGATGCTGATGATTTTTCGACTCAGAGTGCGCGAGGCCTGCTAACCAGAACTCAGTGCAAGTATTCTTACCCTTAAGAGTGTATATGTGATTGGCTGATTGCCAATCGGCATAAATTAACTTCTTTATAAGTCCCTAGCATATGGTACTAGGGGAACCTAGGGGCTGTAAGTTAAAATGTCCCTAATGGGCTCTATCACTTATTGAGCCACCAGGGGTGTGACAAAGTAAAACATGTCTCCTAGCCTGCCACCGCTGACTAGTAGAGCAGTTTTAAACTGCCAAGTAGACTTTGCCATTTAAACTAATGACAAAGTCCAGACCTTCCATATATATATATACATACCGTATTTTCCGGCGTATAAGACGACTCGGCGTATAAGACGACCCCCTACTTTTCATGATAAAATGTAGGTTTCATGCTATACTCGCCGTATAAGACTACCCCCACTTCCAACGCAGTCCTGCATAGCGATTTTGGTCATTCACGGCGCCATTTGTTCTATTTGCCTATTACTTTTTATTTGCCATCGATACTTGCACAGTGCTTCCACAGTGCCACCATCACCTACGTAACATTAGTTCTTGTGTTTGAGTGCCCTCCATTTATTTCAATATTATACCGTACCTCTACTTGCACACATGTCACTTTTTCCTCCTGTAATGCACCATTTTCTATTGAGAAGCGGTCTGACACCTTCGGGTGAAGTCCGCACTATGTAAAAACGCATGAACACATACCGTAAAGTTTGATACCCGGCGTATAAGACGACCCCCAACTTTCCAGAACATTTTAAGGGGTTAAAAAGTCGTCTTATACGCCGGAAAATACGGTATATATATTCACTGAAAAAACCATAGGTTTCACACCAGTTATAGTTAGGAATTAGCATTTAAAAAACCTATTAAATTCACTGAAAAAAACATAGGTTTCACACCAGTTATAGATAGCTGGAAATTTTACTGACATAAAACCATTGAAATTCCACGTTATAGTTAGTTGGACTCACTATAACTTGCGCGCCTGCAATGCACTGCTGATGACATCACATATTACATCACTGATGACACCATCCTTGTGACAGACCTCCTTTCAGTGTAATGTAACCCTTGAAACACATATTCAAAAATAGAAACTAACATTTTCAAAAAAATGGACATACCCATACCAGTTACAACAACCAATTCAGTAATACCACCATCTATATACACATCCACTCATTCACCAACAGTTCTATATAGTCACTCATACATATATTCACTCATCATATGTAGTGAAACACCTATACATCCTGTTACACACCGACAGTCATCCAAAAATTACTGACACACATACTCACACATGCAAAAAACTATTGAATATCCATTTATTTGCATATACAGCTATACACACACTACCACCTTACTTCTAAGGAAACATACACATACTTACGCTCTTAAACAATCACTTATAGAAGCACATATATAGTTAAAAAGGAACTCTTACAATCTTTCACTCTCACATATACTCACTTATATACATCAATATTCACATATATTAGGTTAAAACATATGTAGTTATTGATAAAGACACTAGTGAGACATTCATTCACTTAATAACACACACATATACACACTCATCCACCCATACAGTCTTGCACATATGTTGTTTTCAAAACATATACAAACAGAGAATCAGTCATTGATGCATCTATGCGCTAAGTCATACCCCACCAAACCATACAGACACGGATACTGATACTAAAAACAACATCTAATAATCCATATACACACACACACACACATAGGTACTCACAAACCCATGCAGCCACTTATACACAAAGTGAAACAGTAATACATATATTTTACACTTAATAAGCCAGTTAACCAATCAATTTTTTTTTTTAAAACATCCATTAAGACACTTATTTAAACATTTATTCTTCCATCGAGCTTTACATATACATATATAAAACATTTATTTTTCAGAAAGACACACATTCACTGGAAGGTGTCATCAGTGATGTCATGAGTGATGTCACTGACCATGTCATGAGTGATGTAATATGTGACGTCATCAGCAGTGCATTGCAGGCGCGCAAGTTATAGTGAGTCCTAACTAACTATAACTAACTAACTATAACGTGGAATTTCAATGGTTTTATGTCAGTATAATGTCCAGCTAACTATAACTGGTGTGAAACCTATGTTTTTTTCAGTGAATTTAATAGGTTTTTTAAATGCTAATTCCTAACTATAACTGGTGTGAAACCTATGGTTTTTTTCAGTGAATTTCTAAGGTTATTTAATAGCAAATGTCTATAGCTAAGAAAGGAATTTTTTTTTAAAATAAATCCTATTTTGTATATTAATATAATACTTTTTTTTAAAGTATATATATATATATATATATATATATATATATATATATATATATATATATATATATATATATATTCCTTTCACAAAGCAATTTGAAATAAGTCACCGCACTCTTCTAGGATTTGGTTAAGCTTTTTAATCCATCAAGGAAAAAACTTCCTCACCTACGCGAGGAAACGCGAGGAAACCAGTGAGAGAAAGCCGGTGGAAAGGTGCACAGACTATCTGGAGCGGTAACGCCCTTTCCGAAAATCCGCGACGGAACCTGTGATCGAGAGCGTTTCTAACACCGGAGAAGTAAACATCAGTATCACCGGCGAAACGGAGCACACACCTACCATTTGCCAGGTCGAGCGCTGACGCGGAAGTGCCGGAGGGCATTCAGCGGTCCAGGAGACTCCCGGGTAAGTGAAAATCCAAATGTGCCGTGTGTGCCAGCGTGAAAACTGAACAGTGCTGCAGCGAATGTAAACACTGAGGTCCTGACTACACGGGACTTTAGAACAAGCTAAATAAGCGTGTCATTTTCTAGGAAAAGCATCCATCAATCACAAGGCAACCAGCCTTGCAAATTAAAACTGAATGAACTTCCCACGTTTAGTTGACAAGTGCATATTAAACGCGAGTAAAATAACAAACAATCAAATATAACAACACGAACACAATCAACGGTGTTCTCTGCCTTGCTAACCCATTAATCTTTGAGCAATATGGAAAAAAGAGCAGCCAAGCGCTTGGAAAAAGCGGAAAGTTTATTTTCAGATTCCCAACAAATGGGGAAGAACCAACCTACAGATCCTAAAGCTACAACCTCCAAACCAACGCAAACAACACTAAAACAACTTTTCCAACAGCTAGAAAAATTGCTGCGCAAAGAGATATCTCGGTCTTGGGAGATAATAACAATGGAAAAATATTTGGAATTGGGCCTCGTCCCCAGGGGCCTACGCATTTTTACTCTTCCAAATCATCCAGACACCAGCCCTGCCATGCTTGAGGAATGGGGGCGTAACAACATGGAATGTTCGAAAAGAATGATAATGATAATAATTAAACATGCAAAAATTGGAGTAACAGATCTACACACCAAAATAGAGGAAACGGAACAACGAATAAAGGCCTCACAAGAAGGGGAAGATGAAATGAAAAAACTAAGAACCATAATGGAAAACAATTTAGACAAACACGAAAATGAGATAGAAGAACGCAAACAGCGCAAATTCAGGAGAGACCAATATGACTATGCAAACGGTGCGATTTTCACATTTGCCAAGCGATTTGATGTAATGAAGCAACAAGGAATAAATAAATCCAAATCTAAACCAGGGGCAAGTGAAACTGAATCGGACGCTAGCGAAGGGGAACAAAGAGGGAGAGAAAGAATAACCAACCAAAAACAGCTCTTTTTTTTAGAGGAGATGGAAATGCTATACAACGACCAACAAACCCCAAAACCAGCAGGGAGAGGACGTGGAAGAGGGAGACAAAGAGGGCGAGGAAGGGGCCAATCATTAAGCTCAAACACAAACGCAAAACCAGAAGAGCAAAGCGCTCCAAGATACCCATTGCGCAATCGCACCTTGTCAAAGAAGTAATACTGGATAATGTAAAGAAAAACAACATGAGTCCAGACCTAATAATAAACCTATCGGATTATACCCTCACCACCAATGAAAGAAAGGTACTGAATAAAGGATTAACATTCAGCCCAGAAAAACATCAGGATGAGGTGGAAACAAAGATTGACATATACAAATACATAAGGAAACTGAAATTAAAAAAGTTTTTTGCCAAATCAAACAACAAAAAAAGTACACAGGAGCTCAATGCGACTAACAGTGGAGATGAGGAAGGATACACAATCTCAGACCTCCCGGCACTCGTAGTAGCTCATAACTTGGCGAATGAGGATGATAACATTTCCTTAACGGAAACACAAATTTTGAAAGAAATGGATATTGCACATAACAAGCATCCAAAAATATCTTTCAAGAACCCGTCGAAATTCTGTCCAACCCTACATCCTGGCAATAAAATTGATGCATTCCATGACCTAATCACTGCGGAACTAGAAAAATTGAAGAATGTCAATAACAAAAGTAAAGAAAACTTAACTTGGGAGGAACGTCAAGCATTGAACTCTCTAAAATCGAACCTCAAAATTTAAATAAAACCAGCTGATAAAGGTGGGAATATTGTGGTCTTAAACAAAACTGACTACATAGAAGAGGCTAATCGACAACTGCAAGATACCAAAAACTATACAAAATTGGAAGTCAACCCAATAGCGACAATGACAATAGAAATACATCGCCTAATAAAAACTTGGCAAGAAAGTGGGTTGTTAAGTCAGGAAGAAACCAAATTTCTGACAGTAGAAAATCCTATAACACCAACTATCTACTTTCTGCCGAAAGTTCACAAGACATTGTTCAAACCCCCAGCTCGACCGATCATTTCCAGCTGTGGATCGCTGTATGAAAATATTGCCTCATATGTGGATCATTTCTTAGCTCCCATAGTACCCACACTAAACTCCTTCATTAAGGACACCAGAGACTTTCTTCGAATAATAATGGACACACAATGGCAACCAACATATCTTTTAGCTACAATTGATGTAGTTTCACTTTACACATCAATAAACCACCAAATAGGTCTTGAAGCAATTGCCTACTTTCTAAGACAGAGACCAATAGGGGAACTCAAACATTCTGCTATGCTATTGGACATGATACGCATATGCTTAACAAACAATGTGTTCCTTTTTAACAATGGAATATATTCCCAAAACTGTGGAACTGCCATGGAAGTTTCCTTCTCTCCAAGCTATGCTAATCTCACCATGGGATGGTGGGAGAAACACATAGCTTGGAGAGAAGAAAACGAACCGTATACTGCCAAGACTATTCTCTGGCTGAGATTTATTGATGATCTCTTCCTTGTGTGGAATGGAACCAGGGAAGAGTTGGTAGAGTACATAATGATCTTGAATCAGAAAAATGTGGGCCTACAATTTACTTTTAATATCCAAGAGAAGGAAATAGACTTCTTGGACACAAAAGTATACATTAAAGACAACATAATGCACACGACCCTTTTTCGCAAAAAAAACTCTACTAACAGCATCTTGCATGGGACTAGTTTTCATCCAACATCCTTGAAATCAAATGTACCATATGGAGAGTTCCTAAGGATGAAACGCAATTGTTCTGAACCATCGGAAATGGAAAATAAATTTGCAGAAACAGTTAACCGATTTTCCCAAAGAGGATACAAGATGAAAACAATAAAAAGAGGAGAAATGAGAGCTCGAGAAAAAACCAGAACAGAGACACTGATAGTCAAGAAAAAAGAGGCTATTGAAACAACAAAGGAAGAAAAACCACGCCTAATCTTGACATATTCAAAAGAAAGTGCAAACATAAGAAAAGCGGTCACCAAATACTGGAGTGTATTAAAAAAGGATCCTGACATTGGAAATACGATAGGAGATGCGCCCTTAATCTCTTTCAGAAAAGCACCATCAATTGGTGATATTCTGGTCAACAGCCATTTCATAAACAAAAAAGAAGAAACGTGGCTAGAAAAAAGACAGAAAGGATTCACCAAGTGCACATCGTGCAAAGCGTGCAAGATTGGCAAAAATCTCAAATCCATAACAGATCCAAAAGGCCAACCTTTTGAAATACGTACCAAGATCACTTGTGAATCCCATTAGGTTGTCTATCTTTTGGAGTGTGATTGTGGAAAGAGATATATTGGATCAACCATATGTGCCCTAAAGAAAAGAATGCTAGAACATATTAGGGCCATGCAAAACAAGGACCAAACCTATGCAATGGCAAAACACCTCATGACTCACAAAAACAAAACCTGGTTAAATGTGAGATATTCAGGATTGGCAATGATACCTGACAATGAGAGAGGAGGAAATCGCCTGCAAAAACTTAGACATTTGGAATCAAAACTAATAATAAAATTCAAAACCAAGACCCCGCAAGGATTGAACGGGGACGAGGAACTATATGTACATTTATGAATTAATTTAAATCCAATATTCTAAACAATCACATGACTTGAAGTATGAAGACCTCCATTGACTATGATATTTTTCTCACAAAAAAACTGTTTGAATCTAAAGTATAATAACTATATGAAATGTAAACTTGAAACTTGAACCAGATGTATTGATTCCTTTTAGTACATATTGCTTAAAATTCTGAAAAATGTATAGGGTTAAACTGAGAACATATGAAGAAATTATGGAAAGAATTTTTTTGTTTGTTATTCACAACGTTTATTTTAAATAATGTCAGAGTCCTGGAACAAGTTACAAGTCAATGACCTTGACATATAGCACTCAGCTATCACCCACTATGTACAATACGAGTACATACAAGCAGCAAGTGAGATATTAACTCGACTTGCATTGCAAAGGTTTTATTTCCTAAAGCCATCAGGCACTCAGCCACCAATATGCCATCCTCATAAAGTCACCCAAAATGACTTTGATAACTTGTAAAAGGGACCTGACATGGTTGTTTTCACCAAAAACTACCCCTCCCATAATGCATCCTAATTGCCATATGGGCAGGAGGGTATAAATAGTAAAAAGAAAAAATGGACTTGTAACTACCGTGAGCAAGAACAGTAATCTGTTTGAAACGCGTAGGTGAGGAAGTTTTTTCCTTGATGGATTAAAAAGCTTAACCAAATCCTAGAAGAGTGCGGTGACTTATTTCAAATTGCTTTGTGAAAGTCTAACGAGTCTTGTCCTTGACTCGGCACCGGCACCAGCTGAATGGTCGCTCCTTCTCCAGCAAGGGACATTTGCTTGAACATATATATATATATATATATTTTTTTTCACCCTGGAGCGCTCCCGGTGCGCTTACCGATGCGCTCACCGGTGAGCGCAATGTCCCGGGGCGCGTACCGGGGAGCGTCCCGTTAGCGCTATTGCCGCGAACGAAAACAACATCGTGACGTATCGCGTAGCCGCATGATGCGTCATATGACGCACGGCGTAACCGCACCCGGAAGCACCCGAGCGCATACGATCGAGCAGCATAAGCGCCGCCGAGCGCGCCCCTGGGCGCGCACCGGGGCGCGTAGTGTAAGTGCGTTGGGTCATGTGATCTGAAAATAACTTTTTATTGGTTCAGATCAGTTTTGGTTTCCAAATGATGAAAGCCCGGATCATGTGACTTGAAAATAACACTTAATTGGTTCGGAACAGTTTTGTTTTCCAAATGATCAAAGCCCCCACCTTTTTTCCTCATTCTCACTTTGTTATTTGAGTGAGGAAGACCTGCTTTTTCCTTACAGAGATGGCTACATTCATATCAGCAGCTGGAGCATCTGCTCCACCACCACCACCATCAAAAAGACCACCAGAAGATCACATTGGTGGTCAAGAAGAAGAGCAGGAGGATGAAGAGGAGCAACAGACAAGGGAGTACCTGCCTGAAGATAATCCTCCATACAAACCAAAAGAGCACTTCATATGGGATTTTTCAAAATCCCAAGGGGATTCAAAAAGGTCAACGCTGCGAAGGTGACTTGTCTGATCTGTAAAGCTGAGCTGTCCAGGGAGAACCCTAACAAAAAATATTCCTTTGGGAATCATACTATGATTCGGCATATGATGCGTTTGCACCCTAACAACTTTTCTTCAGCAGGGCTAAGGGACCTCTGCAGTAAGCTACCCCACTCAACATCCAGAGCCTCAACATCAAAAGAACCCACTCCATCGGGTCCAGAGGCAAGGGAGACAGTCCCAAATATACAAACAAAGTTAAAGGATTACAAAATTGTTTGTATATATTGCAACAAAACAATTAGTTACGGTCAGCAAAGCATCACACTAATTAATGTTGCTATTGATAACAACAAATGCCCGAGGAAACCATCATTTTTCCTGATTTTTTTTGTCCTCCAGTTGAGCCATTTTCAATTCCCTGTTTTATGTTTCTCCCCAAAGACAATACAAAAAAAATATTAAAAAACTGTTCAGAAAAGCCAAAAAAAAGTAAAAAAATGTTCATAAAATTTTTTTTAAAAAAAGAAGGATAAAAAGTTCTTTTTAGAACTACCTCAAATTTATAAAAAAAAAGGCTACTTTTTTTTAAAATCTGTCATTTTTTCCCCATGGTACGCCCCCCGGTGCGCGTACCGGGCGCTCCTCCCGCGGGGCCCTTTTATAGCCCCCACATCAAACCTAGGGGGTAAGGGGGGGGGGGGGGGGGGGTCTACTCTGCCCCCTTATGGTCTTTTCCCTCTTTGTTTTTGCCACCTCTTGTGTCTCGATCCTACCGAGGCACAAGATGGCGGCCGCTCCGGACTGTTTGGAATGTTTACAAACACCCGAGAGCCAATCAGCTTTCCGCGCGCGAACTAGCATAGTGCGCCCGGTGCGCTCCCCGGGGCGCGCTTATAGATATATATATTGAACCTAAATTACTCAAAATTCACTGGAGCACATATCTTGAGACATAGCAAAGGCACATCAGGCTACCTGTCCCTACAATTTTGCCAAGTTTGGTGGAAATCCATTCAGCCGTTTGGGCTAAAAGTGAGGTTGACCGCCCTATGGAAATTAACATGGGGAAAACACGTTTTGGGACCCCCCTTTTATCTCGGCCCCCGCTTGATAAATCCCCCCCAAACTGTCAGGGAAGGACCGGGGCGCCGCGAGGCAAATTTGAGGAAATTTTCAGGCAGATTCCTCAACCAGCGCCAAAGTTATTCACAATAGAATGTTGAGATTTTGCATTGAAAATAATCCTAACTATAACTACCTACTGGCGACCGCCAGTAAGTAATATATATATTCCAAACACAAACAGCCCCAAGGAGAGTGCTCTTTCTCACAGCGGGTGCCGGTGCAGAGGACGGGGTAGTCCTGCTCGATTCCACCACATCAAAAGTTCTTTGAAACAAGGAAAACACCACACTCCAGCAAGGTATATAGTTCCAAGGATTCATTATGTGCAATTAAACACCATCGACCACCCCCAACGCGTTTCAACTAAATCTCAGTCTTGCTCACGGTATGTGAGTCAGTCATCACTTTCCTATTTAAAGACTCCATGCATACCAACTAGGAGGCATTATGGGATACGTAGTTCTGATTAATTGTTACCAATTTTCAAAATAAAATTAAATGAGTGATTATTTACATGTATTAGACTGTTTTGATTGCAATTCAAAATTAATGTCCAATTGATTCAATCTCAATTTAGCATTATTATATTGAACAATTTTTCAAACTGTATCCAAATTATATGAAACAAATTGTTTAGTAACGATCTGTCGTAGTACTTCATAATCAATTGTATTGTCACAGTTTTTAGTACCAATTGCATTGTGATCAGTCCACTACCTTCACTACGATTCACGAGTTTATACAGAGCTCAGTGCTCTTTATCGTTATTTTGTTGTAGTTATTAGACCGTCCATTATTTACAATATTTACATTTGTACATTTCCTCTTTTTCTTGGTAAGTGTATTTTGTTTGTTTGTTTCACATTATTGGATGCTTATCAAGGATTGATCTTCTATGCCTTTTCATCTTGGAATCATCATTATTTACAGTATTCAAATGTTCTCCTTCCGGTATTCTACAAATGACTGTGCAATTCCTTGTCCCCATTGATCCCGAATGGGGTCTTTGTCTTGAACCTTATAATCCTGCGTGATTTCAGTCTACGTAATTTGAGAGTTCTGTTGCCTCCTCTATAATTCTTGGGTACAGTCACCAAACCAATGCATTTGATATCCCTCCTGTTTTTTTCTTCATGAGTTTTCAGATGTTTTAACGATTGCATAGTTTGAATCTTCATTTTGGATGGCGCGCAAGTGTTCCAGTAACTCTTTTTTAAAAGGCAAATGGTCCTGCCAATGTACCAAAGCCCTCAGTTGCATACAATTACACAGACCACATATGTTGATTCACACGTTATTCTTTCTGAAATCTTGAATGTTCTTCCCATGTGACTTTTAACTTCTTTCATGTTTGTCCCACTCTTGCACGCTTTGCATTTATTGCAATATATGAATCCAGTTTGTTGATTTGCTAACCAATTCAATTTTTCTGATTTTGATGACGTCAAATGGCTGTTCACCAATTTATCTTTTAGGGAGGGTGCCTTTCGATAGGAGATACTAAGTTGTTCACCTATTTTTTGTCCTATATCCGGATCTTTCCTTAAGATGTTCCAATGTTTTCTTAGGATATTTATTATTCCATAGTTCTCTTTGCTGTATGTCAAAACCATGCAAATTGTTTGGTCTTCAAGTTTTTTTCCCTTTCTTTCTAGAGTTTTCCCTCTTTGCACCTATCTTGCTCTATCCTCTCCCTATTGGATATTTTCTCTTTATATCCTCTGGATTGGAATAGAGTTCTTGTTTCCAAGAAGGTTTTCTCCAATTGGTCATCATCCAAACAGTTTCGTCTCATCCGGAGAGACTCCCCATAGGGGATTCTCTTCTTCAATAGTGGGGGACGAAAACTGGATCCGTGTAGGATACTATTCGTCGAAGTTGGTTTCCTGTATACTTTTGTTTTGTCATATATATATATATATATCCATATATATCCTCAAAAAACACAACAGTATTGTGTGCTCTCAGAATAACTCGAGGGTCCACCAGGTATTAAGTCCAAGGGTGTTTATTCATTTAATTTAAATGAATAAACTCCCTTGGACTTCTATATATTCACTGAAAAAAACATAGGTTTCAGGGACGTTATAGTTAGTTGGACATTTCACTCGTACAAAACCATAGAAATTCCCCCGTTAAAGTTAGTTCAGCTAACTATAACTCACGCCCCCGCAATGCACTGCTGATGACGTCACATATTACATCATTCATGACATGGTCAGTGACATCACTCATGACACCTCAAATGACATCACTGATATCATCAAGTGACTGTGTTTCTATACAGTTTAAATATGTATTATATATGTCAAGGTGTATTGAAGAATGAGTGGGTGTATAAGTGTCTGGATGGAGGATTTAGTAGGTGTAGCACTGACTGTTTAAGTGAGTTATTACATGTATCTTATTGAATGCATGGGTTAGTGACTAAACTGTGTGAATCTCTGTATCAGTTAGTCTGATGTTGTATAAGCTGCTCCAGGGGTTGGTTAGTAGCTATGTACGTGTCTATATGGGTTATTGATTGGTTGCCAGAGTATTTGTATAGGTGCCTGAGTGTGTGTGTGGGTGCGTGGGAGGTGTGTGACTGTGCACACATGTTTGAGTGATTGATTTACTGGCCGTATGGGTTCAATAGTACAGGTGGAAACAGCTGTATGGGTGAGTCAGTGTGTGTATGGGTATGTTACTGAGTGAATGGATGTCTCAGTGGTACATGTCCAAGTAACTACATATGTAAAAGGCAGTGTATGTGAGAGTAAGAGTATATAAATGACTATATATGAGAGTCAGTGATTGTGAGAGTGGCTGTATAGATGAGTGTTTACTTGTATCAGTGATTGTATAAGAGAGTAATTATGTGTTTGTTTCTGTTAAAATAAGAGATCTGTTGTGTGTATAAATCTATAGGTCAGTAAATGGAAGTGTGATTGGTTCTTTGCATGACTGACTAGGTGTGTGAGTAACTCCATGAATGATTGGTGCTGTGCGAATGTCTGTATAAGTGTATGAGTGCATATGATACTGTTGTATTGATGAGTGACTGTATGTATGAGTGATTGTATGGGTGAAGGAGTGGATGAGTGTGTAGACCTAGGAATCAGTGAGTCTGTATGTAGTAACTGGTATTGGTGTGTCAATGGTTTCGAAAATGGTAGTCTGTATTTTACAGTGGGTGTATCAAAAGTTATATTAGAGTGTGAGGAGGTGCATCAGATTTTCATGTGGATGATGTCATCAGTGATGTCACTGACCATGTCATGAATGATGTAATATGTGACGTCATCAGTAGTGTATTGCGGGGGCGCAAGTTATAGCTAGCTGAACTAACTAGACCGGGGGAATTTCTATGGTTTTGTACGAGTGAAATGTCCAACTATAACGTCCATGAAATCGATGTTTTTTTCAGTGAATTTCTAAGGTTTTTGAAATGCTAATTTCTAACTATAACGTGCCTGAAACCTATGGTTTTTTCAGTGAATTTCAATGGTTATTTAAATTCTAATTTCTAACTATGCCTACAAAGTTAGGACATGTGAAGAAAGAGGAACAAAAGCGCAGAAAGAAGCAAGATAAATGCAGAAAGAGGCAAAAGAAGTCCAGAAAGATTAAGAAAACTGCAAGAAGAAGCAAGAAATGTGCCGAAAGAACCAACAGAGGAGCATTAAGTCCTCCTGTGCCCCCAACTTTTTAGTGACGGGTACTGGTGGTAAAGGACTCAGACTAACCAGAACCGGAGCCAGTGCTATGCTAAAAGACACTTAAATACAGTACAAGCACCTACATCCACTAGGGAACACCATGTGTTGGGGTACCCCTGAAATTAACATGACCTCCTCTGTATTTGCCTTGAGTTAGTACCTGGGTCATTGCATGAGTACATGGGTAGTGGTTGGATGATTAGAGTGCTGCAAGGACAGTGCATGGTGATTTTATAACTGCTTGTGTTTTGGCGGAGTGATTGGATAAGTACAAGATGCTGGATGGCTGATTTGAGGAGTGCATGGGTAGTGGCAGAGGGATTTCTGGAGTGCATGGGTACAACCTGGTTAATTGGAGGAGTGAATCCCTACTGTGTAGGTGGTTAGAGGTCTGAATGGGTATTGTACAGGGGATTGTAGCAGATTAGAGTACTGCAAGGAGAGTGCATGGTGAATTTATAAGTGCTTGAGTTTTGGTAGAGTGATTGGATAAGTACATGGTGCTGGCTGGGTGATTGGAGGAGTGCATGGGTACTGACAGGGCGATGGCTGGACTGCATGTGTAGTGCTCAGAGGATTGTAGCAGTGCATGTGTTAGTACCTTGGTCATTGCATAAGTACATGGTTACGGATTGGATGATTAGAGTACTGCAAGGACAGTGCATGGTGAATTTATAAGTGCTTGGGTTTTGGCGGCGTGATTGGATAAGTACATGGTGCCCGCTGGGTGATTGGAGGAGTGCATGGGTACTGACAGGGGGCGGCTGGACTGCATGGGTACTGCTCAGGATATTGTAGCAGTGCATGAGTTCGTGCATGAGTCACCGCATGAGTGCATTGGTAGTGACTGGATGATTAGAGTGTTGCAAAGAGAGTGCATGGTGACTTTATAAGTGTTTGGACGGAGTGATTGCAAGAGTACACACTTGTCATATCAGGCCCCGCCCCCTCCTATCACCACTGTGCAAACGCGCCCCCTGGCGGGTTTTAATTTGGGGGATTAATTCCCCTTGAATCCTGGGGCTCCCTGGGGGCCCAACTAGCCCACCAGCTACCTCCAGTAAGCGCCACAGAGCAACCTCAATACACATCAGCTAATCAATAAGCTATAAGTAGGAAGCTCCAAAATTACCCTAAACTCAAATAAGAATCTGAGGCATGCCACATAATGCTAAAATTTCAAAACTAGGTCCAGCATTGCATGCTGCTAACTGGATTTTTCTTACCAGCGGAAGTATGAGATCATGTTCATGAGGCATCATCCACTCCGATCTTCCTCTCTCCTGATTAGCTCTTTCAGCTCCCTTCGACACCCATCCAGGAAGAGCGTGACATTGCTATCCAAGTTACCACACTCACCAATGGCACTGTCTTTTACTTTCAACAACCACGTGTGGTATTGCCTAGCTAAAAATGTCATAAAACTCCCTTGAAGTGGTCATTTCTATACCAACATTGTGCAATAACATTAACACCTAATGCAGAAACAACAGTTTCTCAAAAAGGACTTAAAAGCAGAACTGCTTCTTTTAACTCTCCGAAATTGCAGAAAAAGCTACACAGGCTTTTTCATCAAGAAAAGAGCTCAAGGCACCGAATACCAACTGATCATCTATTCAGTCTGGAAAAGAGCAACAACAGTAACTCTACCACCCTTCTGGACAATCTCGCCAATCTCGGACTCAAACAACTTGTCAACACCCCCACACATTATGCAGGACACACACTCGACCCTATCTTCACTTCCAGCAAGCATATCTCCTTCACTCACACCCCTCCACTGGACGGACCACAGCTGCGTCCACTTCATTTACAACAAGACCACGACCCACAACCACCCTCAACCAACTTTACGAAGAAATTGGAACAAAATCACCATCGACCAGATCTCCTCATCGCTTCTTCAAAAACCCCCTGCCTATTCAACGAACCCTAACCAAGCCGCTATCAACCTCACACAATGGCTAACCCAAACCGCCGATAAACTAGCACCCCTGAAAAAACATCAATTCAAGCAAGGAAGCAAGAACGCACCCTGGTTTAATGACGACCTTAAGATATCCAAGAAGCTCTGCCGCTCCCTTGAGAAAACTTGGAAAAAAGACCCAAACACCACCACCCTAGCCGCCTTCAAAAACGCCTCCCGCAAACACCACCAACTAATCCGGACAGCCAAGAAATCAGCACTCAAAGACGGACTAGACAACAACGCTCACAACAGTAAGGAACTTTTCAACATCATCAAAGAATTCACCAACCCTACCGCCAGCTCCAACGACATCACCCCCTTTCAAGTCCTTTGCGACTCCCTCGCCTCATTCCTCCATGACAAAATCTCCGACATTCATAACAGCTTTGACAACCAACCCATAAACCAATCCACCCCTCTCACCTCCGAACCTGTACCTCTTCCGAATATCCTTTTTGACTGGAACCCAATCACCACAGAATACACCATTCGCCTGATGAACTCCATCCATTCAGGATCCCCTACAGACCCATGCCCCCATCACATCTTCAACAAAGCAAACTCCTTTATCGCACCCCATCTCCGAGACGTCATCAACTGCTCCCTCAACTCCGCCACATTCCCAGAAAGCTGTAAACACGCCGAACTCGGCGCCCTTCTGAAGAAACCCACAGCTGACCCCACCGAACTCAAAAACTACCGCCCCATCTCGCTCCTCCCATTCCCTGCCAAAGTCATTGAGAAAGCCATCAACAATCAACTCGCCGCCTTCCTCGAAACCAACAAATCACTCGACCCCTCACAGTCTGGCTTCCGAGCTAAACAGCACCAAGACCGCCCTCATCGCAGCAACAGACGACATCCGAACTCTACTGGACAACGGAGACACAGTCGCCCTCATCCTCCTTGACCTCTCTGCAGCCTTCGACACAGTCTGCCATAGCACCCTGATACAACGCCTCAGAAACATCGGAATTCAAGGAAAAGCATTGGACTGGATCACCTCGTTCCTCGCTGGAAGAACTCAGAGTCCGCCTCCCCCCTTTTAAGTCAGTGGTCTCCGAAGTCATCTGCGGCGTCCCGCAAGGATCATCACTCAGCCCCACCCTCTTCAACGTTTACATGAGCCCCCTCGCAACCATCGCACGTCAACACAACCTCAACATCATCTCCTACGCTGATGACACTCAGCTGATCCTCTCACTCACCAAAGACCCAAACACCGCCAAAACCAACCTACATGAAGGGATGAAAGAAGTAGCCGAATGGATGAAGCACAGCTGTCTGAAACTGAACTCGGACAAAACGGAAGTCCTCATCTTAGGTGCATCCCCTTCCGCCTGGGACGACTCTTGGTGGCCAACGGCTCTAGGAAAAGCCCCCATACCGACTGACCACGCACGGAACCTGGGTATCATCCTGGACTCCTCACTCTAGATGACCAGACAAGTCAATGCCGTCTCATCATCATGCTTCAACATCCTACGCATGCTCAAAAAAACATTTCGCTGGATCCCCACCGAAACAAGAAAAACGGTCACCCACGCACTGATTACTAGCCGTCTAGACTACGGAAACACCCTTTACGCCGGTACCACCGCAAAACTGCAGAAAAAACTCCAACGCATCCAAAATGCTTCAGCCAGACTCATACTAGACATCCCTCGCGAGGGGCGTGGCTTAGCAAGCCACGATGGCGGCTGTGTCCTGCTGAGGCTCCGCGATCGGGCTAGCATCTTGCCCAGTTCCCGAGATCGCCGGGAGCCTCAACTCGCCAAATACAGCACCTGTGATGCCCCCATGCACTGGGGCATCCTTCGAGTGACCTGAACTTACTGCGGGCAGACGACGCGAGCCAGATTGTCTTCCGCCGACACCGAGTGACGCCGACCCCGAAAATGGCAGGCGCACCTCTGACCGGCGGACGAGTGAGCCTCCGAGAGTCGGCTCTCTAAACGGCGGCCCCGGAAGGCGCGGCCAGCCGGCAGCAGCGGAGCAACCAGCGGAGAAGGTGAAACCAGCCTGCGGGGGTGCGCACCGGACGGCGCCCTCCTCCGTCCCGGAGCCCCGACACACAAGATGGCGGCTGCCGCCCCGGGGCTCCAATACACCGGAGCTATTTCCCCACCGGGAGCCTGATCGGCCCTCAGATTTGACCGACCTGCCACTGCGGACTGCGGGGAGCCGGCGAGCGCGCCGACTGCACAGGGCTGGACACTCCAGGAGTCCGTGACCCTCATCGAAGGCGGTGAGCACTGATCCCCTCCCCCCCTCCTCCGAGGATCTCAACGCCGGCACCCCGGTGGCCCCTGCCACTGCGGACTGCGGGGAGCCGGCGAGCGCGCCGACGGCACGGGGCTGGACACTCCTGAAGCCCGTCGCCATCATTGAGGGCGGTGAGCACTGATCTCTCCCCCCCTCCCCCGAGGATCTCAACACCGGCACCCCGGGGGCCCCCTCCTCCCTCCGGGCCCCGTGGGAGGTCATTGGGCACATCACCACCCGAGCGAGGGACTCAGGCAATGTTCACCTCCACAAACAGTCCGGTGAACCCGGGTGCCTGGCCCTAAAATGGCGCCCATGAAGGCCTAGCACCAAGGACAAACGCGAACCTCGCCCCGGGGGTAGGAGTGCCCCACTTGCGCTGGAGACGCTGCCGGCGGCCGTCCGCCACCCCGGAGCCTCCTGGTCCATACCACCCGACCTTTCCCCTGCCGATCAGCGCTGACACTGAGCCGGAGAGGAGAGGACACCCACGCGCCTCCCCCCGCGGTCGGACCCACCGGCCCCCGGCGGCCGCAAGCCACCTCTGACACCCCTGCTGAGGCTCCCCGAAGCGGAGCGGGCCCCGCCCCAGAACCGGAGGAGACTGAGGGAGCCGACCGACACTGAGCTGCCACCTACCCGGCGACGCTGTGAGGCGACGACCTACCGCCCTCGAGGCGCACGACGACCCGGGGGGCCCCCCCTCTTCCCTCTGACAGCACCCATGGGGAAGCCGAGGGCCTCTCAGGCGACGGCGGTCCCTGAAACGGCCGTCGAGAAGATGCCACAAACGAGGACCTGGACGCAGGCCAATGCGTCGCAAACCGACCCTACACTATCAGCGAAACTGGACCAGGTGTTGGCGGCAATCGAAATGTCTCGCCTTTCGATGGAGTAGAGATTGGGCACCCTGACGACAGACATTAGCCTAATCCGCGATGAACACCGTAAGTTGGCGGACAGGGTGAAGGAGGGTGAGCGGATCGTGACTGAATTACAACCCGCGGTGAAGTCGCAGGAGGCAGACATGCAGGAGATCCTGCGCCGTGTGGAGACCCTGGAGGAGCGCACAGTGGATTTAGAGGGGCGCTCAAGACGTTGTAACATCCGCGTCCTGGGCCTGCCGGAGGGGATTGAAAATTCGGACCCTCTGACCTACATGGAATCCTGGATTAAATCGTTCACCCCGGACTGCGACCGGTCTCCGTACTTCTCCATCGAGAGGGCCCACAGGGTCCCGGCCCGGGCACCCAAACCCGGTCTTCCTCCACGACCCATGTTGGCCAAGTTCCTGCACGCGGTGCTCCGTGCGGCCCGGACGGCGGGCCCCCTGCAAGTGGAAGACCAACACGTCATGGTGTTCCCGGACTATGCTCGAGAGGTCCAACAACGGCGATCCACGTTTCTGGAAGTCAAGAGGCGCCTCCGCGCAAACGACCTTCAATACTCCTTGCTATTCCCTGCCCGCCTTAAAGTGATCCACAAAGGGAAAGCCCTCTTCTTCGATACGGCAGCGGACGCGCAGGATTGGACTGAATTTAATTGCCCGCTGATTCCTAAACCCGGACCCCAGAGGACACGCAACAATGACTCTAGACGATCCAGGAAATGGGGCGCGAGCCGTGCTCGATCAGGCCACCCCAAGAGCCAGGCATCCTCCCCCACGGGCTCACCCGACCTCACACAAATCATGCAGGAGCGACGAGACGCCCTACGGGCGGTGACCGAACTGCACACGTCACCCCCGGCTTCGGACCTGGAAGGTCAGCCACACCTGTTCACCCCTGAGAAAGACCGGGACAGTGATGGAACTATGTCGGGATTCGGCCCAATCTCTTCCCCCCCTGGTTGTGGCACTCACATTGGACGCTTCCCTGGCCAGCCAACATACCACCTCTTCGTGAAGATTGAACTGTCAACTGCTATATCCTTCTCATGGTTGCCTGCTATATCGCGCGACATCTAGAAGCCTAGACCAATTTGCCTGATGTCTGTAAGCGCTAGCGAGCGATAGACATTTCTCCTGCTAGAGCCCGACCCGCGCACAGGCCCAGCAGCGACACACGCTGCCACCCCCACGGATTTCTGTTGAATTTCTCCCCTAGTGGGACACTAGTTTGGATATGCCACCCCCGGTGACGTATCCTCAGTATTGGGACAGTTGCCCACCCGAGGTTCTAGTTGTTGTTACTTCCCCTAGTCCCCCCCCCCCACGTTAGAGGAAGCTTGGCGCGCAGGAGCACATATGGCACACATGCACGGGCGGCCCACGGGAGCTGGAGGGGGGCCCCTCTCCCAACCACATCACCCCGGGAATGGCAGTCCCCCACTCAGACCTTAATATCCTTAGACTAAACGTACGGGGCCTACACACGCCCAGTAAGCGCTACTCTGTATACTCCTACATTAGGCACATGTCAGCCGGCATAGCGTTTCTGCAAGAGACACACATTAACGCTACTGAACTCGCTCGTGTGCAGGCCAAATGGCGAGGGATCATCTGTGCCACACAATATTCAGCGTTTGCGCGCGGCGCATTAATCTGGGTAAGGCCAGGTACTCCCTTCCGAGTGCTCCGGCGAGTGGTAGATAGAGAGGGCAGGTACGCGCTTCTGGAGGGAATACTTGATGGGCAAGGGGTACTCCTTGGCAGCATTTACGCCCCTAACACGGATCAGGGTCAGTTTTGGGATCACCTTACGGGCGTTTTGGCCCAGTTCACTACAGTTCCGTGGGTACTGGGAGGTGACTTTAACTGCACACTGAACCCCTCCCTGGACCGCTCGCACCCTCCCCCCACACACTCCCTGGCCCCCCGACAAGCAGACCTCTTTAGGACATGGACCATGCACTGGGCACTCACTGACGCATGGCGACACCTACACCCACTGGCTCGCATTTACTCCTTCCACTCGATTCCACACAACCTCCGAGTTCGCCTAGACCGTTTCCTCTTCTCTGCACCAATCCTCCCCAAGGTAACATCTGCAGAATACCTGTGTCGGATCCTCTCAGATCACGACGCCCACATCATACGTCTTACCTGGCGCCCCCCACACCCACCGGTCCCCACCTGGCGCCTCCCTAGAGAATGCCTATCGGATCCAGTTTTCAGAGACGCACACAAATCCAGCATACAAGATTACTTCACACACAACGAGAACACAGCGTCATCGGTACTGGTGGAGTGGGACGCGTTTAAAGTGGTGGCGAGGGGAGAATGCATCAAACAGGTAGTGGGGGTCCGCCGCACCTTAGAGCGGACACTTTTAACCACAGAGCAAGCTCTGGCCGCACTCACTAAACGACCTGACGACTCGGAGGAACACGCCGTGCTCACGGCCGAGGCTAAGTCGGAGTATCAGACTGCCTGCGCTGACCTCCGAAAGTACAATTTCAGGGCATACGCCTCTAGGGTACACAAGGACAGAGACAAAACCGGGGCGCTTCTGGCCTGGATGGCGAGGCAGGACACCGAAATCAAACCAATCACAGACATTATCAACCCGGAAGGTGTATTAGTGCAATCGTAGGCCGAGATTCTCCGGGCATTCCAGCGCCATTATACGCAAGTGTACGGAGCCCCGGCCCACTGTTCCCCGTTTCCTGTGGAACATTTTTTAGACCCTCTGACGTTAGCCACGATATCAAATGACGACAAGCGCACACTCGACACCAAGATCATTCCCTCTGACATCACCCAGGCGATAAGTGCCATGTCTTGGAATAAAGCGCCGGGACTAGACGGCTTCCCACTGGAATACTACTAGACGTTCTCTTCCCTGGTAGTCCCCAGTCTGTCACGGATGTTCGGGGCGTCTCTCCACTTAGGGAGGTTACCTCAGTCGCTACGGGAGTCCGTGATTGTCACCTTTCCCAAGCCCCACAGAGAACCGCTCCACATGGGGTCATATCGGCCCAACACGCTCCTGTCGGCGGACTGTAAGATCCTAGGGAAGATCCTAGCTGATCGATATGCACAGGTCATACGCCCGCTGGTCCACCCCGATCAATGCGGCTTCGTCTCAGGGAGGAATACCTCCCAGAACCTCCGCCGAGTCTTCCATATTCAAGATCAAGTGCGTGAAAGATTTCCCCGTGCCGCCTGCCTCATTATGGACCTTGAAAAGGCGTTCGACACCCTCACCTGGCCCTACCTGTTCTCGGTCCTGCGGCGCCTCAATGTCGGCCCGACACTCATGGCATACACACGTCTCCTATACACCGATCTCACCACCCGAGTCCGTATCGGGAGACGCATCTCACCGGCGTTTGAAGTTCGATGAGGCACAAGACAAGGGTGCCCCCTGTCGCCTCTCTTATTCGCGCTGGCGGTCGAACCGCTGGCGGTTCGGCGGCGCCAGGAAGGTGTAGACTGGGGCACACCGCTTGCAGACGGCACCCATTGCGTGTCCATGTACGCAGATGATCTCCTCATATATGTCCGAGATATTGAAATGGACCTAACCCCCATTGGGGCAGCGCTGGCGGAATTTGCAGACGCCTCGGGACTACAGGTGAACTGGGACAAGTCCACGGTCTACCCTCTACACCCAGACCTGCCCCCCCCCCGGGAAGTCGAGCTCGGGCCACATAAACTCCCTTGGTCCGCGGAGGCTCCCCGGTACCTCGGTGTCCGCTTGTACCATTCTCCAGCAGACATTTTTGAGGGCAATCACCGCAGAATACTGGCTAGTCTGCGCCCGACAGTCGCCTTCTGGAATAAGCTACCGCTGGCCCCGATAGGGCGGATAGCCTTAGCTAAAATGGTGATGCTTCCCCGACTCCTTTACCACTTCACGAATCTACCGGTGATACCGCCCAGGTCCTTCTTCCGCGACGTTGACTCCCTCTTAGGGACCCTCATCTGGGGTGCAGGCAGACACAGGGTTGCCCTGAAAAGCCTTCAACAGCCCACGACGCAGGGGGGGCTCGGGGCTCCGTCCTTCGAGGCATGGCTGTTCGTGGCTGAATGTTGAGGCCACGTCGGCGGATTGTTTACGCTGTACTGATATACTTTGTTGCAACAATAAAAGCAAATTTAAATAAAATACTAGACATCCCTCGCAAAGACCACATCTCCGGTCACCTGAAAGACCTGCACTGGCTCCCCGTCAACAAAAGGATAACGTTCCGTCTCCTCACCCACGCACACAAAGCCCTCTACGAACTTGGACCGAATTGCCTCAACACGCGCCTTTCCTTTAACACCCCCACCCGCCAGCTGCGGTCGTCCAACCAAGCCCTCGCCGCCATCCCGCGCATCCACAAAGCCACCATGGGAGGAAGATCCTTCTCCTACTTAGCGGCCAAAACCTGGAATTCCCTTCCCATCCACCTCCGCCTCACTCAAAACCACCTAGCCTTCAGAAAACAGCTTAAAACCTGGATAACCTCTCCCCCTTCCCCAAGCGCCTTGAGACCCTCTGGGTATGTAGTGCGCTATATACATTTTTGACTTGACTAGTCAGTTTTAAAATATATCAAGGACGATCCCTTCTTGTGCAGACCTCATACCTATGGGATACCCACCCTAGGATACAAGTCTAGAAGAAGACTTCATGTTTTGCAGTGGACTGAAGATCCACCTCTTCCATTCAGTTGATGCGTACCTGGGACACTAGCCTCCATGCTCTTGACCCATGGTGGTAGTCCGATTAAATCATCAATGTAAATAGTTTAACAGTCAACTGCCTGAGACATGCATTTCAAAAACAATTTGGTACTAAGATGTCTGGCTCATTGTGATCATCATGAGATCTAACACAGCTCTACCCGTGTCTAAGCCACAACTTCATTACCCAATATTCTATGGAGGTGATGCAACAGGGAAACTCCTGCCTTTAAAGAGTAACTCACAGATACGCCCACGGTGTCTCCATGGAATCTTTCTCCTACCTCAGACAGTGCAATGATGTAGAGATAACATTGACAATAAAATCAAAATAAATAATACCAGATAAGTAATCAAAATACACAGACAGAAGTGTGAGCGTGTAACTGAAGTACGGAAAAAAAAGAGGCACAGAATTCATGAACGTTCCTTTAATTATTCTGTAACCTTAACAATAATAGGTCCTATGCTATGGTATCTGTACTATATATAGTAGTGAACAACAACTGGTTAATTTGCAAACGTTCTGTATAGCACCTGTCACAGATGGCCACCGGATACCTTAACAAACAAGGCGATCTTTTTTAGATGCAAACATTAAGCAATCCAAAGTATGCTAAACTTAAGATCTGGTTGCCCTACATAGTTCTTCACTGTGTCACTAAAAGTGACAGTACAGATATGCAGTTTGGCATGAGGAGTTTTGGGCTGATGTGAAAAGCATTAGCTTAGAGAGCCAGGGCAAAGAGAATAGCAGCAATCGGAGATGATGCAAAACGGTTTTTAGTGGAACTCCATAAAGCTAAAACTTGAGGAAAGTGAGCAGGTATACGGAAACAGAAAGAAGAGGGCATGTCAGTATACTCACAGTGGTAAGGAGTAGGATACGAACAGACCACAGATGGCGATAGGTGGGTGGGCACCAGTCAACATGTGCGGTGGGAGAGTTCCAGCAGACAGATGGGTGGAGGGTAGGGAATACGTTCAGTAGATAAATCAAGTGGCATGTGTGTTAGATTGGGAAATCATCCTGCTATACTATGCTGCCAAATACAGGGAATGGTGCTAAAATAAATTGAAATTTTGAAAAAACTAAAGTAGAACAAGTGATTTGCTGAAGAATAGGAGCATTATTCCCCAAAACGCTTTTTAATTTATTGGAGACACCAACAAAGTTGTGATGTTTTTCAAAGATATTATTTAGATAAAACTTCAAAATGTCTAAGTAAATATACCTAGAATCGTACAAATACCACAAAGCTCCTTTGCAACATATTAAATCAAGGCTCTGAACACTAGCTCAGGAGTTATTTTTTGCAGTTGTGAGTTTTTTAGGCTTGTGCTTCTGTGTGGTGAATGCTACAATCCTATAAAGTTATAAATGTGGAGGGAAGAGGAGCACTCGTAAACTGAACGTTTTTTTGAAAGTTACTTTTTTGTGTACGTTTTATAAAACTTTATTAAATGGGTGCATCCCTGTTGACAGCACATGCGTGTAATACACTGAAAATCTAAACGGATCAAAACCCTGAATGCGTTCATGGGGCGATATGACAAGGACACCTCATGTTCCAAATGCCGGTGGAACTTAGTCTTAATATAACGATCAAAATGCTTAGCAGTAGAACGGGAAAGAAAAAGAGATGCGTACAATTTTGGATAACACTGACGAGGATACAGTCTAATTTTTCAATACAGATACTCCCCTGAGGAAGGCACCATAGAGACCCGAAATGCATCGGGCTTCATTTCAAGGCCAAGATATAATTTGCAATTGTTAAGTCTGTTATTTCTTATATATACTTTGGTTCGGATTGTAAACCACAACGGGAATTTGAATGTTATCTCTTTGTCAAGTATTAAGTACAGCACACCGAATAATGTGTTCTATATGATTTGTTGATGAATAATAATTTGTACATGATGCAACATAACTAAGTTGTTTTTTGATTACATTTACTGTTTTTGGATTCAATTCAAGCAAATTGTGTAAAGGATATTATAGAACAGTTAGTTCTAAGTGAACAGTGCTCACTGTATTCTGCGTTTTGATCCAGTTAGATTTTCTGAATGCTGCAATCCTGCAGAACACACTCCGCTATGGAAAGCCACGCCATGTGGCAGTGGGGTTGTGCAGACCTTTCTCTTGTGCAAACCTCACCGGCGTCAGAGTCTTTATGCATAGTTACAGGCTGTCACTCAGACTGTGACTATTTCAGTTCTTCAACTTTATTCGGATACAATAGTACCCATAAAAGCACAAAACCATAAATACAACACAGACAGTTCGCACAAGTATTAAAATTCATATTCATATATCCAAAGTGCATAGTGCGACAAACAAAGCCATAATTTTTACATAAAATAGTTAAAAACAATTCTCAAGTTGTGTTACATGTGGTCAGGAATCCATCATAGACCTACGTGCTCTGATCGCAATTTTAAGGAAAGTGCTACTGCAGAAAATCAATTCAACATCATGGTCTTCTCTTTTTAAAATATGTGTGAAGAAACTGCTTAGAGCATTTAAAATAATATTTACAGAAGAATATAAAGTGCATAATAGACTGTGACTAAGAATGAAGAAGATAAGCCCTCCATATCGGCATGAGACCCTGGCTTCATTTGTGCCTGATGTCACAAGCTCAAGTAACACGCGGACAGACTTTCTGTCCCATCATTCTGCCACCTGTAGCTTTGCAGTTCCACAAGTGGGCCAGTGATGTAAATCATGTGCAACTGACTACCAACCTCCACTTCGGTCAAAGTACAAGGAGGATGCACTGTTGCATTCCGGTGACGCATTGTGCCTGAAACCCTATGTAGATGAGAAGAGAATTTATACATTTGTCCAATTCGTCTTGCACGTCTGGAAACACGTCCAGCTTATGAATGAACTTATTAGGTGCACACATGATGCCAATTAAATGTTTGTGTGGCGGCTTCCAGGGGTAACTTGTTTTCATCACTTGGTGAGGGAAGCAGGAAGTTACTAGATTCACTCCTTTTAACGGAAAACTAAGTTCATAGTACTGGAATTCCCGATTACAATCCATTCTAGTGAGGTGCATTAGTTCAATGGAAGCAAACACTAAGACTCCCAGAAAGCAGTAATATATTAAATTAAAAAAGCCTAAAACTTTTAACATGAAGTTATGCTCAAGTTGGAAAATCAGGTAACTCTTTTTTTCTTTCTAGCACAAATATTATGTAGCACAGAGAACCCAGAGGATTTTACTAACTTTAGTTGTGACGTCAAGCAATCCAGGAGCAGACAGTAGCAGTTTCGAAAGCACTGCACCAACAACACCTGCCCTCATCTTAAACAAGCACTGGCGTTGCCAATAGGTTTCGCATTTAGAAAGTTGGAGTTATTGGTTTTGTAAATGACATTTTATATTTATATATCGTTATTGGCATTGTTAATAACAATATATAAATATACAATGTCCTTTACAAAGCCAATAGCTCCAACTTTCCAATGCGAAACCTATTGGCAACGCCAGTGCTTGTTTAATTTGTCAGACAGATACCTCGAAACCTGATATGCCATAAGCATTAGAACGGGATTTGATCTTTGTTTCAGCAAGCAAGTACGCCTAATCCATGACAATATTTTAGGGCGATGCAATTTACTATTTGTAATATTGATTTACCGGTGCTTATGCACGCAAATACATCTAAACCAAGGCACTACTTCCAGAATAATATAGCTTTTACTATTTGTATGCTGTGACTGGTATTTACCTCCCACGTTGGGTGAAGTCGACAACACTCGCTCATTCTGTGCTTTCACAGGCGGTGCTATCTGCTTGTGCACCCCTTATATATAGTCAGAAGTCGAACTGAACGGGATGTATGAAGAACTATGTTTCCAGTCATTTTTAATGTTATGAAAAAAATACCCATACTTCTTGTCAAAAAAGAACTGTTCCGGCAGAGTCAATGGTGACCTTGTGTTACCTCAGGCTGAAAGGAAAGACGTGGGTCTCCTGCACTTTAAAGATTAGCTGCATTATATTGTATATGCAGTTACTCTCTGTGGAAGTCCAACAATGTAGCCTTTTTTTTTTGTAATCTGACCTCTCCTCGACTCTCACGGACGCTGCACCCAGTGTGCTCAGGATCAAAGTCCCCATACTTTCTTATTGGCCTGGAATGCTGTATATACTGTATTTTAACATGCATAAAATATGAGGCGCTCTGACCAACTCGGAAGCCTTGTTCGCGGCGTATAGTTTCCTGAATAAATAAATGTTCAGCCGGATACGATATGCTTTGAAGGCCATTGGTCCGTGGATTCGGTCCACTGGAAGGGTCCTGTTTAACCTGTAAATCACAGGCACTGAGCCAGAGCCAGCTCGGGTGGCTAATGCACCAGCAGGCGAGAATGGCGCATGGCCCGCAGATCACAGGTGTCAATGTTTGCGTTTTTGCTCACTGAAAGGATGCTGCGGCTGCTAAGATTTGTTTGGGTAACCAGCAGGTCACAGGTTTGAATGCTGACACAATGCAGACTAGCAGGGGCGTGAGAGCCATTTTCCCCCACCCCACCCCACACTTCATCACTGACCTCAAAAGAAGCAGCCGGGCGGGTTGCAAAAAAAGGGGGCAGGGAAGCACTTTACATCTGCTTTTCGCTTCCTGTGTCCCTAGCCCTCCTCCCCCTCCTGCATGGGGGCTCCTCTTGAGAATAGGTGGGTGGGGACAGACAAAGCGAGGAGGGGAGAAAGGAGGGGGCAGCAGGGGGAGTTAGTGGTAAAACTGGATAGGTGAATCGGCGGGGGCAGATGGGGGACAGATGTGGTCAAACTGGAAAAGTGCAGAGGGGTATCAGTGCGTTTCTTTGTGACCTCGGCTCCGTTTTATATTTTGGGGTCCCGTGTCTAAAGCTCCCTTGTACCATTGCCACTGCTTCCGCGTCCTGCCAAGGCTGAATCAAAGTTGCGCCATGAAGCTTCAGAATTGGCGATCAACCAAACAAGGGGGTGGGGTGGGGATTGGAGATTGAGAAAGGGAGTAGCGACGATGTAGAGACAAGCGAAACAGGCAAAGCGATTCATTTCATACAAGAGAAGTGAACAGACAGTTACTCACCAGGGTCATGCACATAGAGCGACCTGAAAGCACTCGGGTAGATTCCGGCTAATGTGGTTAGAAACATTCGCCGGGGAAGCCGGGCATCAGTCATGGTAGGGGGGTAGGAGCAGAGGCTCAGAAACTTGAGCTCTTCGTCCACAGGACAGCCAACGCGCCACCTGGGAGTCACGCGCCACCTGGGAGTCTGCAGCATGGCACTGGGCAGACATGGTGTGTGGGTTACATCAGTCTATGGGCCGCGTGCACGCTTTAGGAGGTATTGCCATCGCCTCAGAGAAGAGAGAAGGACTCAAGCAAAAACACAGTGGAATGGAACTCCTTTTGTAATGAATGTTGCCAGTTACAACGTGGGAACAGTAATGCATTATGCGATGTGGCATTTAAGTTGAAAACGTCATGTTCCGTCCCCACTGACTGCATGGGCCCTTAGCCACTCGCCAGTCTGTAGCTGGCCAGTTATCTCCAAATGTAATGAAGAAATGCTGGAAACACTGGACGGAGAATATGTCGGCATGCCTCGTGTAAAACACCTCACGAACGTGCATGGAGTGTGCTGAGATCTGTTCTGTAGGCCTGTGTTGAGAACTCGTCTTGTGCTGCACTATTAACAAGCTGTCGCCGTTGCGGAAAAGCTTTCTCCTTAATGGTAAACCAGCCGGGGGGACGGAGTGCCAAATAGAGAGTAGATGGAGTGCTGGGGGGAAGTGAAACGAGCAGTGAGGTGCGGGTGAGGTGAAGCAACAGAGGGCGTGGGTAGGTAGGAGAAGCAATGGGTGAAAGAGCAGTATAGAGCGGGTGGGGGAGAAGGACGCTGACGACAGAGCAACATGTAAAGTAGATTGGGAGAGAGGGGCACATGAAACAAGAAAACGATGGGAATAGGGGAGAAGTGTGGCAGTCAGATGGCTGCGCGGAGGGAAGCCGGATGGGGACGGGAGAGCCTGGTGGGGGGCGGGAAGGTATAGAATGACGAGAAAACGATGGGAATCGAAAAATAGAAGCTAAAACCGGGAAAGCAAGACTATTCCGCCATGCTCGGCTCGAAAAAGCAAATGGCCGGATGGGGGCGGGAGAGCCTGGTGGGGGGGCGGGAATGCGTGTGAGGGGAGAAGTGATGGGAATCGACAAATAGAAGCTAAAACCGGGAAAGCAAGACTATTCCGCCATGCTCGGCTCGAAAAAGCAAATGGCCGGATGGGGGCGGGAGAGCCTGGTGGGGGGGGCGGGAATGCGTGCGAGGGGAGAAGTGTGATAGGCAGATGCGCGGAGGGAAGCCGGATGGGGGCGGGAGAGCCTGGTGGGGGCAGGCGGATTAGGGAGATGCTCGTGCGTGTGTGGTCACGTGACCCGCTTTTGTGGTCACGTGACCTCACATGCACTGTAAAGAAACCGCAGTGGAAACCGCAGTGGTTTGACTATTCGATCGAGCCCATGAATTTTCGCCATTCCATTCGCAAGCGAATGGTAATAGGCGAAACCTAAAAACAACTCCACATAACAAACAGTGAAACTCTGGGTTTGCATGAACATCCTGTCTTGGCCAGAAGAATTTAAATAAACGCTCAACCACGGAGTTCGGGGTTATTCCGGACTTTTTGACCCGATGCACCACATATTTGTCGTGATGCCTTTGTCAACACAAATGAAAGTTAAAGACTATATATACAAATCAAAATACCAGCGACAGTACTTACAGGAAAAATAGCATTCAAAAAGTCAAACAATAATCTGTGGCCACTAATGCATGTCTTTAGCACCAGTTCCTTAACACACATGACTATCGGTTTAGGTTGAGAACTCAGATGTACCAATATAAGGAGGGGCATCACCAGCACAGTGACTAACAGATAAATGTATGAGTCCCTGGAAGGGTAAGCCTCTTTGAAGTGACACAGATTAAAACATTAATGTCCGTTTCATACGCCACATGAAATAATCCTACACTGAGAGAATTTTAGACCGGTTACTTTATACCATCGATTTGTCAGTTAATGCTTGACTCAAGTACATTAGAAGGTGAGGCCCAGAACACAGACGGGTATGGGGGGTAGAAATGGGGGAGGGGGCAATACAAGCGCAATTACAAGTAGGTATGATCGTTTAAGATTTAGCAGGGTGATGCATGCGATGGAGGTGATATGGAGATGACTGTAGCAATTAAGTGGCATGAGTTTGTGTGGAAGGGGTTTCCTGGAGGGTGGAATAGATTAGCCAGCAAACTATATGTTGTTTATGTGGATTCTGGCATAAACGTTTGGCGGGAGGTGACCCAGTGCATATCGGACATCACGGCCTCGATTGGGGGGGGGGACGGACAGCGAGAGATAGTTATGTTTTGTTATTTGACTGTTCTGCTGTGGTTATAGGATTTCTCCTTTCAAGGTGAGAGGTTACCCGGTTATGATACAATGTTCCTGTTTGTTTTCATTGCGTTTTTAGGTCTCGCCTACTCCATTCCGCAGGAATGAGTATGTGAGTCTAATGCAGCTAAACCACTACTTAAACCCAAGGCTCTAAAAAGGCTCCCAAAAAGCGGATTTCGAGAAGTGCACGTCCTCATGCACGAGCTTGCCCGAGCCTTCTGCCTATCAGCCTCCCTCACACCTCCCCCCAATTGCTTTAACTTTCACGGCCTTGAGGCCGTGAGCTACTTGAAAGAGATCCGCTCCGCAGCTAATCTGACATCAGCATCTCTCCCCCTCCCACCTCCCCCGCCCTCCTTTCTGCCCGCCTCGCACACCACATACGAGCTTGCCCCACCACATAATGTGCACCGTGATTATTTTTTGACAGTCTGCGATGCTTTGCACAATATTCCAGTGCATGTTTCTGTTTGTTTTAGCCTGCCAAAGCGCACGTTTTCTTCATCTGCCTACCTAGTAATGCTTCTCTTCCTCCCTGCCTTGTCTCGCCCGTGTGGCTCTCCCCTGCGCCCTTCCATGATGCGCTCTCCCTAGTGTGCTCCCCCAACCCACGCTGCTTTCATGTCTGCGTCCTTCTCAAGCTCCACCTTGCTATTGCATGTTTGCTCTCCCTGCACCACCTATATTGTTCTCTAGCTTCTGGTACCCATTTACTTCTGCCCTCCAATGTTGCTTCAGTCACTCTCAGGCTCACCTCCTGCTCCCCCCCCCTCCCATTTGTTCTCTATTCCTGCATTTGTTCACGGCCGCAGGCCGTGACACCACATCAAAGGGCTTCTCCCAGCGTGCGCTCTGCGGCTTCTCCTCCTGTTATGGCAGAGTTTTTGGCTCTATGTAGCAGTGATATAGATCTTAGTCTTGCTCACATCTAGGATAGGTATTCTTAGCTTGTGTTGGCTCTTTTAAGCCCTTTCTTCCAGACCTAGAAGAGGATAGCTGCTTAATATGATGATAGATCCCTTATTCTTGACTAACCTGTCTATTGCCTATTGGCTTTGACATACTTGACACATTGGTATGGTTTATGTAGGTATTCTGGCAGAGCTAAGGGGTATTTCATTCCTTTCAGGCCTACAGGCCTAGAACTAGAGGGACTCCATCTTGATGAAGTTGAGAGGCTTTTCAGGGTAAAGGTAAAGTTTATAGTTAAGGCTGTTGTTCGCCCTAAGCGAACCGGAGAGAACCGGCCAGAGCTGAATCTAATCAGGAATTGTTCCCGGGCTCAGGTCTCTAGACGAAACAAGCAGACTGGTCACTGTGGGAGCGTCTAGCGCAAGGAGCCTGGTGCATGGGATTGGTGGGAGGAAGCTGCTGGCTGGAACTTTCCATGAGGAAACAGCATTCTATATCAGTGAAGTGCAGAGGCGGAGTCAGTCAGTCGTGTTGAGGTGGAGGAGTGGTAAGCAGTCAAGAGTTGGCAGAAAGAGAGGGTTCAAGCTGGAGAGAGCTGAGTTGAATAGTGAGCTGGAACTGAAGGAAGCAGTCAGAAGCAGTTACTTATCAGGAGGAGGTGTGAATAGCTGGAGTCTGAAGTAATGCCTTTTAGAAGAGACGGAGGAGAGATCGTGGACTAACCTGTGGGAGCAGCTGGAGTTATTTGGACATTGGCGCAGAGACAGAGTGAATAAGCTAGTGGAATGAACGGTGATCAGAGCGGCAGGAACCATTAGATTGAAGCTGGAAGGTGGAGACAGTTCGTGGGGGAGAGGAGTCCAGTGCAAAGTGATCAGCGCAGAGGTGTATCCAAGAGTGCAGGAGAGAGAGAGAGTCTGAGATGAGCCAAGGCACAGACGAGAGAGGAACCCAGATGACAGCTAGAACAAGACTTCACACTAATCAGGTGATATTGTTTTCATCACATTAGTTTACTTTACACTTGCATCTTAATCTTGTCCTTATTTCCTAAGCTATTGTATTGCTAATCTTTTCTCTTTCAGCGGTGTGTTCTATCTATAGTCTTTGTCAGTTACAGATCTGTGTAGGTGTTTATATTGTTCTAATAAAATAACCCCCAGTTTGTAGTAAACTGAGCTGTGCCTTATATTCTTGTTCAATCCAGGTAAATGTATCTCCTAGGTGGTTATTACAGGTAAGTGGTGATCACATAAATAGGGAGCGAGTGGACCTATGATGCCAAGAATAAGAGGTACATTATATTAATTGGCTAACTCCTAATATTGTAGTAGCAAGCCCTTAGTAAATAGGGAGAGAGACTTCCCAACATATAACTGAAGGTGCTCATAGGAATGTGGTCGTCGTTGATATGCGGCGTTAGTGAGAACGTTGGGGGGGATTACCAATGCGGATACCCACAGGATTGTGGCTTGCATAAGTGAGAGCGTCAGGGAGGATACTGGCGTGTAGATCTACCGGATTGTGGATCGTTTGGAAAGGAGAGCATTGGGTTCTGCAGGCCCATGTGTAGACGCACCGGATTGTGTGTCATATCTGCCCTAGGGTAGACCGGTCTGGGTCGGGGTGGCCGCGAGACTGACTGATGTATGAGTGTGGTGTAGGGTATGGATATCCCTAGTAATCAGTGAGTATTCTTAGTATCCCTATAGATTTAGTGGTGTTTTTAATAATATGAGCTTGTATATTGCGAGTTCCCCATCCTCAGGTAGGTACCCAGGTGCCTGGATAGATGGTCCTGAGGAGGGATGTGATTACGTTCTGGCTGGGTTGGAGGGGCCCCTAGGGGCTGATCCCATCTAATCAGAAAATCCAGCCATGACACCTCCCCTAATTATTCATGACCGGCCAGCCGGCCGTGCTCTGTGGCTTCTCCTCCCAAAATTATTCATGGCCGTCCGGCCGGCCCTACTTTCAGTTTCCCGGCCGCCCCCCACTTCCTATGCATGTCTTGTTTGACAAAATGTTACTCAATGACCTTGCTTTAAACAAGAATGCCCTTAAGACTTTCTAAACAGGCTTATTCTGCCACCCTTATTCTGCTGCCAAGTGCTGTTAGTTTAACTCGCACGAAGTCACATTACGTAAAGAGAAAGGCTATATCCAAGTGAGTGCTTTACCCATCACCCACTGAAACTGCTGACCTGTTGCTCCAGCATGTACACAAGAGTGGCATACGCTACGCACTACGATCGCTGCATTGTATGCGGCCATATTGCTTGTGCTGTTCACTTCTGCTAGCACTCCGTACTGTCACCAAGCTAGCTCTCAGGGAGTCTCTCCTGTGTTTTAGCCTGCAGTTTATCGATGTAAACATCCCACGCATTCCGCTGGGGCGCCACCCCCTGCTGGACAGACAGTGTTCTCTACGTTACCGTTTTGACAGCCGCCCACTCAGCCAGAGTCCTAATGTCGGGGCGGGAGTGGACTTCCAGGGTATATCTTCACAGCACTTCAATGGTGCAAACCCTAGTTTATCTTGTGCAGCAACGTGCCAGAAGCGCGTCCCTACCTCGTCTTCCCAGCGCACACACCTACTCACGCCACTGAGCATCAGCGATGGGTGGTAATACGACCCAAAGGTGAGCCGAGGAAATTTCCAGTGCCCACCACACCCAGCGATCGTAGTGCGTAGATCGTAATGGCTTCTGGTAACACAAAGGCACCCGAGTGACTTACGACACACTTAATATGGCCAACAGCAAATACATGCAAACAATACATTCTGCAGGACCGCTGCTGCACACCGCAACACATGCATTGATGTCAAGAAATGGAAAAAACACTGGTAAATGTAAGCATAATTGTATAATAGCTTGACTGTCTTTTTGGATTTTTAAATGACCTTACAATTGTGGTGTTGGCGAATCGATTTTGGTGCATCCTACCACTGCCTGCCACTGTTATCATAGCATACCGATCATTAAAAATGCTGACTCTCAAAGGCCCCGATCTTTAACATCGGGTGAAAGTAGCTTGTATATATAGTCATCTTGTGCTCTCGTTATTCCTCATTACAAAAAACAAAAATATGCTAGCTAATGGGACAGCAATTTACCATTTTTTACGGGTTTCCTATTCTAGTTTGCTTTTGTAGCTGAAGACTTAGATAGATATCTTGTACACTTTGATATGCAAGACCCACAGCACTCACAGTGATTACACCATTCTCGAGGTGCCTTCCACAGGTGAGTGCCATTTAAATAGGTGATAACACACATCATTCCCTGTTTGTCTCCACATCCACTAGTTTGAACGCATTTCCTCGGGCCTTGCTATCGGACAGCCGTGTTGTGTTGACATTAATATAGAACTCTGTGACTGCCTGTGCCTTGCATTACATACATTAATTAATGCGATCAAAGGCATGCTTGTTGAGATTAGATATGTGACACCCTGCGTTGTTCAATATCCGACATGTGATACAGTTGTTATACAGAAAGGCGTTCTGCCTTGGAGCTTCTTACTTCTGAAAGCTAAAACGTCTTTATAAACACACACACACACACACACACAACCACACACACACACACAAAACCACACACACAACCACACACACACACACACCCAACCACAACCACACAAAACTACACACACACAACCACACTCCCAACCACACACAACCACACACACAACCACACCGTCAGTGCACAGTTTCACCAGGCACAAACACCGCCAGCCGTCAGTGCACACTTTCACCGGGCACAAACACCAGCCGTCAGTGCACGCTTTCCCCAGCCACATACACACACCACCAGCCATCAGTGCACGCTTTCACCAGCCACACACCCACACCACCAGCCATCAGTGCACGCTTTCACCAGCCACACACCCACCACCAGCCATCAGTGCACGCTTTCGCCGGGCATAAACACCACCAGCTGTCAGTGCACACTTCCACCAGGCACACACCACCAGACGTCAGTGCACGCTTTCACCAGGCACACACACACCACCAGCCATCAGTGCACGCTTCCACCAGGCACACACCACCAGCGTCCGTGCACGCTTTCACCAGGCACACACACCACCAGCCGTCAGTGCACGCTTTCACCAGGCACACACACCACCAGCCGTCAGTGCACGCTTCCACCAGGCACACACACCACCAGCCGTCAGTGCACGCTTCCACCAGGCACACACACCACCAGCCGTCAGTGCACGCTTCCACCAGGCACACACACCACCAGCTGTCAGTGCACGCTTCCACCAGGCACACACACCACCGCCGGCAGTGCACACTTCCACCACAGCACCACCACAGAACCACTCAGCACCACTACAGCATCACTCAGGGGCACCACAACATCACTATGCACTACAACAGCATCACTGAACGCCACAGCACCACTTGTCCCCAAAACAACATCACTCAGCACCAATCTGTGCAACCATTCAACAACAACTGGTTCAAATATTTTCTGTCAATGTTTCAAGCTTTATTACAAATGTCATAAAAAGATGTTAAATGTTTTCACTTCTGTTCTGACAAATCACAATGTTTTAACAAGATCAATACATGTAAGACAGGGGAAACTAAACATGTACCTTTACTAATGCCATAGATGTAACATTTGCTAACTTTATAACTATTGGCATTTCTAATAACAAAATTAATACTTTTATATTTTGAAAAACAAACAAAAATTTTTAAAAAATGTACATTTTACACACCAAAAGCTCAAACTTTTCTATTACGAGACCTATTGCATTGCAAATGCTTGTTCTTGAGATTTGCCATGCTGGGTGTTCGGGTCGCCTCTGCCCATTTGCTAATGTTACTTTTATTATGTTCATAAGGCACCTCTTCTGATAAATGGTATATATATACATGGTTCTATCTAGCATACTGTCAGATGTGGTCGGGGGACTCAGGCAGACTAGAACATAACATGTGAATCCCAGCAGTTAAGAAGGGATTTTGAAGGGGGGCACGTGTGTTTAAGCAAAGTGGCAGGTGGGCTGAAAATCCAGCATTTTTTGGTAGTTTTATATACCGCGAACTCGACCCGGAGGTATTAGAGCGCTTTACACGTTTTGGCAGTTTTATATACCGCGAACTCGACCCGCAGGTATTAGAGCGCTTTACACGTGCACCATTTACATTACACAAGAACACAGTGATTTATTTTTTTATGCGCTGTGACATTAGGTGATTTGCCCCAACTCGGAGGATGTTGAGCCGACACATAGACTGGGGCTTGATCCCCCAGATTCAAAGTCGACAAATCTGGCATTTACGCCACAGCCTTTCTCCAAAATTGGTTGAGAGTGGTGCAACTCTGAGTGTGTGGTTGGAGAAGACTGCGGCATTAGGTGTGTGCGGGCCAAACGAGGGGACTCCATTCGAGTGACAGAAATACGTGCAAGAAATACAAATACACACATGGCACAACCCAGCAAACGGAGTCTTTTATGGGAGCTCATCACCATAACGATTTGCGTTCGTGAGGTGATGGCAGCGTACGGACTGACAGGCTAGTGTGAGATTAACCCTGTAAACTGGCAGATGTTGGGTAAGCAGCGACAATACACCAACAGGTGTGGGAGGGGATACAGCAAACTCTTCAGTGTCCTCTGGGAATAGTACCGGAGCGACAGCTGGGTCTCAAAACAGCAGTCGGAAGACAAGACAGGCCACGGAACGAAAGTGACAGGCCTCACTCCTGTGTGCCCTAGAGAAGGCTATCCGGGCCTACCTGTTACAAAAACCACGAACACGGCGCTGCACTGCTTAGCCCTGGCAATGGCGTCCGGGATTGTGCCTTGAAACCACAGCATCCTCGCCTCTCCCAGTCCAGGACTCCTGACAGCAGCCTGTCACCTCCACTGCCTCGTACCACAACACCCAAACTGATGACTAACTGTTCCCGGCGGCAGTCTGCGCTTGCGCGGCGGCACAGAGGCATCACGGGATTTGTAGTCTTACGCATTTCATCGCTAACCACTGCACCGCACCAAATGCTTCTCAAAGGCACCCCTGGGGTACCAAGGCAGATATAGTACCCTTCCTATTGGTGCTCAGGTAAATAAATGAAGTGTGTAGGACTCCACTATCGCTCTTAATATTCCCATTGATTTCTGATAAACTGAGCCGCAACTTTGTGATCGAGATTTGTCAGTTGCCGTGCTTTGCATGTGGTGTGACAAAATAAGTCACGTGAACAACATAGAGCATATTTTATTTTTTCGTCGTGGCATTCTGCTGGAATTCATGATTTTTTATCACGCAGAGTTTAGAATTTTGGCCGTTGCTTAAAATAATTCACTTCTTTAGCTTGTAGCATTATTACGTAAAAGCAACGTATAATACAGTTTGTGTTAGCTTTTACCTATATTGGTTGTTTCAGATTTTGGACCACGCATACATGACATTGGAGTTTGGACCCGATTCAGGCGGGAGAGGGTAGACTCCCAGTTTCTCAACTCAACAATGTGTTTAATTTAGCTGTCTAGTATCTGAAATTGCCTCTGCTTCAATATATGTCAATGGGGAAAATATATTCCCTCGATTTTTTCTAAAAATATCCACTTTCCTGTTCTAAAATGTTGGCATGTATGGACCCTGTGGGAAATGCCGCGCTCATGAGACTTTAGTTAAACTGTTGTCATTGAATCATGTTTGTAATTGCTATGTACTGCTTGCATATTTGCAGATTGCCATGTGACCTGTTTCATAAATGTAAAACCCTACTAAAAAGATTTAAACAAAAAATGTATGGACCCTGTGGGGCGCATCTATTAACGTTGTTTCTCAATTTTTGATTTACTGACTACTATTAGTGCTCTAATTAAATCTTGCAACACACGCAGTCTGGGGCCCAAGGAGGAATCCCCTCTGGAGGATCACGCATGTCAGGGGAGGTGGGTCTCCAGTGTTCTAGTGTTCTAGACTTAACTGGGCCATACAGTGACTTCCTCGAAGTTTCCATACACGTGGACACCACCTTTCAGCCCCAGTCTGATGCTGACTCTGTCTTCCTAAGCCCCCAGCACATTACGTGAGCACTCACAAAGGTGGAACAGACCTTACTACTTGCGTATCAGGGGCTGGGTGGACCACTGCCTACCACATTGGTGAGGCAGTGGTCCACATTGGGCCCAAGTGTGGACTACTGATGTTTGTAAAAAAATATTCAGGGTTGCCCCAGACAGTGATCTACAATGTTGACTGGCCTGCCTGCCAGAGGCCACAGCCTCTTCCATCTAGCATCAGTTGTAAGCTGGTGACTACCCTAGAGCGTTGACAGCAGGTTCGGGCCTGGTACTGTCGATGGAGCACCAGGACGGGTACAGTGGGGGCCTCCATTATGGATGGGGCCAGGTCTAGCCCTCATATATTACAAGAGATTCTCCTCTGGCAGTGTAATTTGCCAAGGACTAATTCGATTTGTTTGCACGATATCTAAATGGGACAGGTGTTGGAACCTTGAGATCCAACCAGTTCTATTTTTAGATCTACTAATAGTATGAATCATTGAGTAGATTTCTAATACCATATTACGTATTGTTAGTTTTCTCACATATGTGGTATATTTACACACATACATTCATAGGGTTAATGTTAAATATCGATCTAACTCTTATTGACCAATTTTCGATATAGCATTATTGTATAAAATCAATATATTAAAAATTCCCTCCTTTTTCTGAGCTAATTGGTATTATTATTAATACTTTGATGAATAAATCACTCACACTATCTATAATAACACGCGCCTTTAGTCTTCTGGGATTAAAACGTATTCGCGCACTTTCACGCGCCATCTTGGAACGGGATACTTTCAGACCGTTGTCGTTCCATTAGTCCTACTTCAAGTCCATCGGCACCATGAGTGTGATCGGCTCCTTTCGCGCCAAACTTTGCTTTAAATAAGGAATTAGCCGCCCGCTGGCTATCTTCTGTTTTCGTGGAGGACGGGTCCCCACACGACGAATCTCGGAGCAGCACTATCTTGCTGTCCGCCTTCGATTGTTCGATTCACGGTAAGAACCGCGCTATGTTGGGCACGCTGAGCACACCGAGACGTTAGGATATTTAATACTGTCTCGCTATTTATCAATATTGAGACTTCACAATATTAATTCGTTACCATGACTCTATTTTCAGAGCCTATTTTAATCCCCACAACAAGGCGCCATCACCAGTCGACCTGTTTGAAGCGTGAATACCATTAAGCGCTACATTATTTTAAATTAAGGTAACTGAAACTGTCTCGCTACGTTGGGCACGCTGTGCACACCGAGACGTTAAGATATTTAAGACTGTCTCGCTATTTATCAATATTGAGACTTCACAATATTAATTCGTTACCATGACTCTATTTTCAGAACCTATCTTAAACCCCACAACAAGGCGCCATTACCAGTCGACCTGTTTGAAGCGTGAATACCATTAACCGCTACATTATTTTAAATTAAGGTAATTGAAACATCTATAATGAATCTTCTACTATTAGCTGAATAAATTCTAGATCAATGCTGTGATAAAAGCCACCATCAATGATTAGTAAGCCCGTTTACTGCTTCTCTTTATTTTCTAGCCTATTTGTTTTACTTATCAGATATGGGATATCTACATTACGACCATCAATGTCTGTCTAAAGAATAAGCCTTATACATCATAATTCGCACGCCCCACCTGGAATTTTCAGGTACAGAGATGGCACTAATGATTTAAAGATCTGGACTATACATTATCCTTCTATCGTCAGTAATTTTAGTCCCTATTCTTCCCCCTTTCCCGTTTTTTCATCACGTCTTCATTCTTCCAGCAGCTGGTAGATTGCGCTTGGGATCCTGACCAGGATTGAGCAGACTGCCGCTGGCGGTGGAATCGTTATATTATTCGATTGTCATAACCGTCTAGAACATTCACACTAATATCAGGTAAATGTTCAAGCATAGGCTTTGAATAGTTATGAATCCGCTACATAACCTTTAACCAACATTGTTGTTACGTGCGGGCTCTTTCTCATTGAGTATTCCATCCATCTCTTGCTCATCGCTCTAGTGATTCTAACTGTAGCTGCAGTGCTATCCACATGTCTTGTGCAGAACATTTGAGCCATTGTGTTTAAATCGTAGATGAATATGTTTTAGATTCCCTCTATTCACTAATGTCAATTTCATTATTAGGATCCCTTCCATCCGATAATTATACATTCACCCAAAACTACTATATGAAGAGTTCACCTTCAGTGGTCTTACTGCATGGATAGAGTCTCCATTGTTGTAAGTATATTGCTGTAAATTGAGTATTATGCTAAGTTACATCATGACCTTTTTTAACAAACAATAAGAGTCACGCGACCAAAATATGTCTGTCATGTTTTACATCTTAAAAGACAAACTTCCAATTTTATGTACTGTGAAGTGATTAAACATCAGCCGAAGTATAGAAGCTCTATTGAGTGCTTCATAAATGTTGGGGGTTGCCCTCAATGACTTATTCATGATGGTCTTTCTCTGAGTCAGATACTGTACAATCGCCAAATGTTATCCTGCTAATCATTGGCTTTGAGTGTACAAATCGCTAGTCATGGTCAGTCATTAAGTAAGGAATAATGTTTTAAATGTGTTAGTAACAGTAAATAAGGTTTCTTGCTACTCTGTTATACTTTCGTTGATATGCTGACACAAATTTATGAATGTATAGATAATATATATTTTTTATGACTATATTTCAGGATTTAAACTGTGTCTCCTGAAGAAGGCGGTCCTCTGCCGAAACGCGCGTCAAGTTTTTATGCTTTTTTTCATTATTTATGTCACTATTCCCATGTTTTTGTCGATATCCTTCACTGTGTGGAATATAAGTTTTATGCTAATTGTTTATTGGAACTGTATGTAATTTTGAAAAGAATTTTTTATACCCATCATATTGTTTGGCCCTTCGGTCATTCTTAATATGATTTTTAAATATATTGATTAAAAATATACTTTTTATACAAATTTGACACTTTTTTTGATTGTTCCTTCTTGATCACTGGTCTGACCTGATTGCCCACTCATATACTTAGATGTCCTAGGACTTTTTTCTCGCACCTATTTGCCAGGCGGAACCATCCTGTGCCTGAGCTTTGACGTTTCAACTTTCTGAGCACCATTGGCCTGCCTAAGTTTGCACCCATAGCATCCAGAACCCAGCCATCTCTCGCTCAGGGCAAGGAAGGGCACCTTTCATTGATCTCCTTGCTTGGACCACGAAACGCCTCGCCTAGGTTCTACACCCAAAGAACCAGTCTTCCTGGCCCATACTCACATATAGCAAGGTATGCACATATGTTGGTGGTCAGAGCGGGGGTTGCTCATCCAGTACAGGAGTGCAAAATTCCACCACTCCTTGAGCAGCCCTAGGGCTGCAGTTAATTGCACCAGTAGCGTTTTGAACATTTCCATCTCTTCAGGGGCTCCCTCCCACCCTCCAAGAAGCCCCCCCCCAAATTTCTCTCCTTGCTTTGACTGCATCACAGTGCACCTCGCTTCAGAGCTACTCCCATCAGCCTTGCTTACCTGACCTGTACATATCCTCTCTTCCCGGCTTCCTCCACCTGGTGATGTGTTTCATAGGATGCCTCAAAATAGGCTTGAGTAGTTGGAGGAAGGCTTGTATCAGGCCCATCCTTAAAAAGGAGACACTAGACCCTAAGGAAGCTAAACACTACCGCCCAATATCGTGTTTACCCCTCCCTGCCAAAATTCTGGAAAGTGCAATGAATCAGGAGCTAACCAAACACCTTGAGGACAACCACCTACTAGACCCTACACAACATGGCTTTAGGGCCTGTCACTCAACGGAGACTGCTCTGATCATAGCATCGGAGGACATTCGTCAGACCATGGACAAAGGAGGCAGAGCCGCTCTGATCCTATTGGTTCTGACAGCGGCGTTTGACACCGTTAATCATGGTGTCCTCATAACTAGACTAAGAACGCTGGGCATCACACACACAGCCCTAAATTTGCTTCAGTCCTTTCTAGAGGAACGCATCCACCAAATTCACTGGGATGGTCTCCTTTCAAAGGAGTTCCTTCTACCATGTGGAGTCCCTCAGGGTTCGGCTCTGTCACCAACCCTCTTTAATCTTTATGTCACTCCCCTAGCTGCACTGATAAAAACCCATGGCCTGCATTTAGTCTCTTACGCCGACGACACCCAACTGGTAGTCTCACTGGCGCAGACGGTAGACGCCACCGCCACCAGTTTTAGGAACTGTTTGTCAGATGTTAAGAAATGGATGAACGCTCACTTCCTCAAACTAAACACTGAAAAAACTGAGGTGATCGAGTTTGGCCAAAAACCCTCCATTTGGAACGATCTTTGGTAGCCCCCAGAAGCTGGCATCTGCCCGGCTCCGGCCAACAAGGTCAGAAACCTAGGTTTCATAATGGACAAGGACCTTTCCTGTACAGCCCAAATCAACCAGGTCACTTCGGCCTGCTTCTTTACACTTAAGGTCCTCAGAAAAATCCTGCCCTACATCCCTTTCTCCTTGAGGAAAACGGTAGTGGGAGCATTGATTATGTCCAGGGTAGATTACTGTAATGCCCTGTACATAGGTGCCGGCGAAAAACAACTTAACCGACTCCAGTCAATCCAAAATGCAGCGGCCAGAGTACTGCTTAACCTCCCCAAACGACACCCTACTTCCAAAGCAATTAGTGAACTCCATTGGCTTCCAGTCAGGAGAAGAATTCAATTCAAGGTCATGTGCCTGGCCCACAAATCCCTCTATGGGAAGACCTCCAAACAGCTCTCCAATCTTCTTCCCCCATATGTACCTGAGTGCTCACTCAGATCCAGTTCCCAAAATCTACTGTACATCCCCAGGACTAAGAGAGTCCGCTGGGGCGGCATATCTTTCTCTCATCAAGTCCACAAGCTCTGGAACAGTTTACCATCCTCGCTTCGTTCCGAAAAGAGCATAGCTAAGTTCAGAAAGGCACTGAAGACCTGGCTTTTCGTGCTGCCCTAATCCAACTCCTCTCTTTCCGTCCTACTGCGCCAAGACGCCTCGGCATAAGAGCGCTCTAAAAATAATTCAGTCAGTCAGTAGTCCCCTAACCCTTCACCTACATTTACTGTACCATTACACTACATAACAGGTTTTGGTATTGGCCTTTTACCTAGTTAAGTGCTGCATAAATGTCGTGTGGTTTTCCCCGAAAACTAACCTCATTAATTATGCGTGAAGTTTCTCCTGCATATTAACTATGTATAAGGGTCATCCCTTTTGCCATCCTCGGCCGACATGACACAGCAAGGTAGAGTCCCCTGGGGGTACCTTTTGGGTATATATACAGCATATATTTGCCAGGTCAGGCAGAGGAGAAAGACTTCCATGCTGACACACTGATGCGAGACGCTGAGGTTCCTGCACACTCCAGCTCGCAGTGGTCTGACATCCCTCGCGGGGTGTCCATCTTGAGACCAAGACACGGGTTCCACAGTCTCTCACTCCAGGTAATGGGGTTGGCTTCAGCCCAGGACGATCCTTGGCTTTACATCTACATGCATGCTAGGTACACCTAGGTACATCTAGTTAAGGTTGCATTGTAGGAGTATGCAATATTATTGTAATGTATTTATATCCTTGTATATATTCATTGTTTTTAGCACTATGGTAGAAATCTACCACCCATTTACTCTATTGGCGCTTAGTATCGTTTATATCTGTTTCTGTCTTATGGTTGTTTCAACACACCTATTTTACACAAGAATGACACTGGTTCAATAAATGCTTATTGAAAACGTTCCCACCTTTTATTCTGTGTATCTCTCCGAGACAAAGTGAGCACGAGTGAATGAGCAAAAAGTACTGTACTGCTTCCATGATCCCTTCTGGGTCAGGCTTGTCATGTTCGATAGTTGCGAAGAACTATTCTCTCCTTGATAAGAGTTTACTGTGGAAGTGTGAGCTAACTGGTATAACTAGCGATTATACCCGGTGGGGGTTCTGGAATCAGTCTGGACATCAATCCCACAGTCTATGTTGTCTAAACGCGCAGATCCTCTATAGGTTTATAGGAACTACATGACACTGGTTGAGCTCCCATTATCTGATTGCACTGCGGCATACAAAGCTAAAGACTTGTTTCAAATCTATTTCTCTCCCTAACACAGTGATACACGCTCTGAGACATCCCCAACAAACTGTCCAAGATGGTGCGTGGTAAACCACATTGCGAACACTCAGTAGCTGACATTTGGTCACAGATGTCCCAAAGGGGGGACCAACCAGGATGGAGGTGGCCCGCCTAAGGGTGGGGGATATGCAGTGGATCCTATTTCACAGGAATACATGGATCGGTTCCTGGGTGAGATTTGCACTGAGATTGGCTCCATCAAAACAAAACTTAAGACATGCATATAAGAAATACAAGGGGAAAACTCAGAGCTTGGAACTAGATTGGACAACCTAGAATGTAACGTTGATGCACACACATAAGATCAGGAACTTCTATGGCGAAAGGTCTAAGTGTTGGAAGAAAAAAACATAGAGCTTCAAATCAAGCAAGAAGACCTTGAAAATGGGAGTCAGTGTAACATACAAATCAGAGGGCTACGATATCCTGAGCTTCGCCCATGATCTACTACAGTCTAGCCACAGCCACGCAGATGCCCCTCCTATCATGCTTTATCATGCTCACAGAGAGGCATCAGTGACATCCAACTCCTGCTACATAGCAGATTTCATCACAGGAGTACACTTTAATGAAAAAGAAACCATGTACAAGAACTGCTCATTCCAGCTGTACTGGACCTTTCTGCAGTTACCCTGCAGATGCGCAGAGACTTCTGCTCTATAATAGACTTTCTGCTCGAACACCACACCAGGTAGCAATGGGGTAATCTTTTTAGCCTTGTGAGTCCCGAATGTGGTATTTCAAAGGGGTACTAGCGCTACAAGGGGGTTATTACTGCATTTCAGATTTTGACTAAATTTAGGCTGTTTTAACTACATTTTAAGCGTTGCTAAATACTTTTCCTGCGTTTTGCACTTTTCGCTCATCGGGTTGTGCTTTGGCCTTATTCAGTGCCTGGCCCGTGGTGATGATGAGACAAACACTGATGCCATTTTGGTCAGCATACTAATCGTTACGCCCAGCTGACCACTAAATGAACCTGAGGATGCAAATGCCAGGTTGAGTCCCAAACGTGCAGCAAACCCAAAGCCACATTTCATAGCGGTACTAGTGCTGAAAAGGGGGTTATAACTGCAGTTCAGGTTGATTTAACTACATTTTAGGCTGTTTTAACTACATTTTAAGGACACCTTTCCTGCAGTTTGCACTTTTCACTCACTGCGTCAGGCTTTTGCCGTGTTCAGAGTCTGGCCAGCAGTGGGACAAACTGGTGTAGATAAATCTCAGGACACTTCTAGTTAGTTAAATGTAGATTTATTGTAGGACACAGCTGAGCGCACACCTCGCCGGCGAACTAATTTACAACACAAACACTGATGCCATATTGGTCAGCATACTAGTCGTTAGGCGCAGCTGACTACTAAAGGAGCCTGAGGACATGGACATACGATGGAGTCCCAAACGTTTGGCAAAACCGAAGATGCATTTCAAAGCATTACTAGTACTGAAATGAGGGTTATAACTGCTTTTCAGGTTGATTTGAATACATTTGAGGCTGTTTTAACTACATTTAAGGGTTGCTAAATACCTTTCAGTCACTTTGCACTTTACACTCGCCGCGTCATGCTTTGGCCTTGTTTACTGCCTGTCCTGCTGTGTGAGAAACACTGACGCCATTTTGGGCAGCATACTAGTCGTTAGGCTCAGTCGACTACTAAATGAGCCTGCGGACATGCGGTTGAGTCCCAGATGTGCATTAAAACCGAAGCAGCATTTCAAGGCGGTACTAGCTCTGTAAGGGTGGGAATTACTGCATTTCATGTTGATTTGAATACATTTTAGGCTGTGTTAACTACATTTTAACTGTTGCTAAATACCTTTCCCGCACTTTGCACTTTTCACTCACTGCCTTGTGCTTTGGCCTTGTTCAGTGCCTGGTCAGTGGTTAGACAAATACCAACTCCATTTTGGGCAGCATACTAGTCTTTAGGCTCAGCTGACTACTAAATAAACCTGAGTACACGGACACTTCATTGCGTCCCTGTTAGAAATGGGATCTCTGGTTGGCTAAGGCTCGCGCCACAGCCAGGCAGAGACCACCACTCAAGTCCGGGCAAGGGAGTTACATGCCAAAGATAACCCCTGCTCACCCCTTTGGTAGCTTGGCACGAGCAGTCAGGCTTATGTGTAAAGCGTTTGCGCAACACACACACACACACAGCAGCAACACACTAGGCACACCACAAAAGGAACTCCACACAAGGTTATATATAAAAATAGCCTTTGTATTACCATAAACACATTAGATCATAATCACACAATTTACACTGTGCCAACTGGCACTGGGCAGTATCTACAGGGATATACACATGACAGGGCCACATGGACCACCGCCAGAATCATCACTAAGTAGAAATTAACAAATGTAGGACATATAATAACTGTAGCACAAATTATAGATGTAGATCACAACCAGTAATTACTGGCGCAATAATGACCCCAGCATTTTCACATTAGCATTAGGTATAAAACACATCCTGCATAAACCTCAGGGGCATATATACATTATGCATAAGCACCAATGCATCACATTAGGCCTCACAAGCATAAACACCTTAGGCAACAGATTAGCATAAAAGCAGTGTGCCCCAATCGGGGGCACAACACACTGAACCTGGCCCCAGGCCAACTGGCCTCTCACAGGGGCTCAAATGCCCGATGTCCCGATGTTGAAGCATGACACCTGCAAGGGTGTGTGAGGGCATTACATCCAACAAAATGGATGCCCAACTGTAGGACTCCACAAGACCCTACAACATCCTAGACACTACAGTGACACATACATTCCTTAATTTGAGGAACAGCCCAGCATTCTTTGTTTTCACTCAATACTTTAGGGCACCCGCTGAGGCTGGACCTACCACTCACTAGGAGTGGGTATCGCCCTTGTAATAAAAACCTCTCCCTCTTATTGTAAACTACCATGGGCTAGAATGCCTGCCCATTCTCCCTACAACCTGACAGTTTATCAGAGAGATAAACTCCTGCTACTACAACAACCCGTGAGTAAGGACTACATTGACAGTTTAAACGCTAGTAATGTTCTGCATACAGACAACTTTATATGCAAATCCTGTAACAAAAATGGTAGACTTGTCAGATAAAACAATACATAACAATAAGCTGATATCTGAGAAGAATAAAAGGGAAAAGTATTGTTTTTACCTGGTCAATTGTAGATCCCTTCCCAGACATACATTAGATCTCTTCACTTTTCTTGAAGAGAATAAACCAGACCTTCTATTTCTTACAGAAACCCATCTGAAAAGCTTCTCCCTGCTAGATATCTCAGTCACCCTCCCACAGGATTACACCATTGCGCAAGTTGCCCGCCAAAACAAAGTGAGGTAGGGTAGCCATTATTTTATAAAAAAGACTTGAATGGCGAAATGTCTTCCTTATCTCTGCCCGGTTGTGAAAATCTTACATTTGCAATCACACTGTCCAACACTTTTGCGTTGTCAGAAATACACACAATGAGTGACACAGCCCACTCATAAAAAAGGGTAGCTCCATAACCCCATATTTTCAAACATCCCAAAAACCCTCTTCCTCTGTAATCTTTTTTCATCTAACAAAAATTAAAGTTAAACCGATCCTCGCCCGTCGAACTAGGCTCTGTCGAAGCTGGGCGAAACTTGATGAAGATAGCTGGATCAGGCTCCTTTCCAGTTCTCTTCCCACCATTACAAGAGACATCTGGCAAACACTCCACATTTGAAAACTGGATAGGGAACTCAATTAGAGTAAATAATCTCGAAGAGAACCCAGAAAAATAGTTGCACTCAAGCTCGGGCCCCTTAGTGTACAAATGAGCTACTAACCTTGAAGAAGGAATGCAAACAAAGGGGAGAGAAGGTGGAAAATGCATTATGATATAGCCAGCAAAAAGGAGTATAAGAATTATGTAAAATAATATGATTATGCCATTAGGAAATCTAGGAAATCTTTTTTTAGTACAGAGATTGAAAATTCTGCCAATTCACAAAGGAGCTGTTTAAAATTGTGAACTTGGGGGCTTGGCCAAGATGGTGGGCGAGTAGGACGTGTCTTTCTCGTCTCTTCATCCACACTGCCCGCTGATGCTGTATCCAGGGCTGGAATCACCTAGCAGGACAACCAATTGCCGCCTGAGGGCATCCTGACTGCTGGAGCCCGGGTGGCGAGCTGTTTACATCCACCTGGGCCGTAATCTGAAGCTAGCAGAGAGGAGAAAGCCAGCGGCCAGCACTACAATATGGCAGCCGCGGCCTAGCCTACGGTGCAGGTTCCCGGAGGAAGCCACACGTGACCAGATGATTTTGCCAGGCCTTGAGGTCATCCCCCTAGAGAGAGAAGGAGTGTTGGTCTGAAGCGGGGTCATTGCGTGGGTGCTCCCAGACCCTGCCGAGGCCCCGAGTGGGACTTGCGCTGAAGCCCACAGAGAGTGAGCATGCTGAAAGGCTGGAGGTAGCACCCCTGGTAGAGGCAACGAGCAGGCACACAAGAGTGTCACTGATGTTGAAAGACAGCCGATGGGAGAGGAGCCAAAGGCGGGCCCGGCCAAGTGAGCGGGGCCCAGGAGTGGTTGGGGGAGCCCCCATATAGTCGTCCTGGCAGCAACGGAGCATCCCGGAGGAGAGACCCAGCAGGGGAGCACCATGGCTGGAGTACAGTGACACATGTGGATCCAGGGACTGGGGGATATCACACAGCGACACAGTGAGCCAGCGATGTGCCACACTAACTTGGCCGCCACCCTCCCCCTCCTAGCAACAAGCAGCGAGTCCCAGGATGGAGCTGCAGCAGCTGAAGGGCCTGCAATACCCCTGGTAGTGGCCTAGGGTGCGAGAGCACAGACTGGACACAGCCTGTGGGGCGGTGGCTCTGTTCCTCACCACTGGTGACCTGTAGCAGTGGAGAGAGGGCCCTGTGTGAGGAGCGCAGTGACCCCCAGGTGAGACAGCCCCAGTGCGAATGTGACAAGGGGTTTCATGCAGAATCAGCTTCACACATGAGATTTGTCCCTCACCACCTGAGAGGCAGGTAGCGCCTAAACCTGCACAGACTGGGGGTGCCCATACGCCAGGGGTGACCTTCGAAGGGCCACACCATGCAGAACTCGCAGAGCACAGCAGCGATCCCCGCAGGTGGGGGGAACCACTCTGAGTTGCAGGTGGCTGATGGTTGCTCCCTACCCCATCGCTAGCTAGACTGTAAAGTGGCAGAGACTGGGATCCTTCGTGGGGCCCCCTCGGCACTGGACATGTACTGTGGGTATGGGAGCGGGGCCCAATCGGAGTTGCAGCACCGCCCTAACCCAGCACATTGGAGCGGCTGCACCTGGAGGGCCAATGGCAGCTCACCAGAGGGACACAGGATGAGGCAGGGGGCCCCCCCAGAGACATGGCATTCACAAGGACGAAGAAGGACCGGTCCCTTAAGAACATGCTGATCAAGCTTCCAGCTGTAGCAGTTGGGGACTGACAAATGGCGCCAAACACAAGCCAAGTGCAGGAAGCGGAGGGGAGAGAAGAACTGTCACCTGCTCCTTCCTGGAGGCATTGTTCTCCTTCCTGCGTGAAGATCTACAGGCCTTCAGGGGTGATCTTTCAAGCGACATCAAGGAGATTCGGCACAATGTTGACTCTATCAGAGAGAGGGTCTTGGCGCTAGAAGACCAGGAACTCACTCAGGATGGGAAAGTGGAACAACTACAACAAGAGGTGATCCGCTTGTGAGAACAAAAGATCGACCTCCAGGCCCATGCAGAGGACCTAGATAATCGCTATAAGCATAATAACATTCGCATTAACGGTATGCCACCTTCTGCGTAGGGTTCTGACCTGGGTCTCTACCTGAGGGACCTTTCCCGCTACGTCTTGGAAGTCTCCTCTGACCTAGAAATAAAAATTGACCACGCAGATAGGGTTGGCCCTCCGAGGCCGGCGTCTGCTTCTCCCTCAGACATCATGACCTAACTCCACGATTTTCAACTAAAAGAAACGATCTTGCTCAAGGCCCTAGAGAAGCATCCACTATCTTTACAGGGACACCCCTCCCCGCTCTATCAGGATCTTGCTATGATCACTCTTCAGAAGAGATGAGAATTCCATCCGGCGACCTCCCATTTGTGGAAATTGGAATTGCATACTCATGGGGCCACACTTTTTGCCTTATCTTCTGCCTGGAAGGTAAGCTGTACCAGCTGTGCTCTTTGGCGGAGATCTACTGAATCCTTGGAATTGAGGGCTCCCTGGATGGGGCCCCCGAACAGGACTCGGAGGGGTGTATCCCGCAGGCACCCACGATGACAGAGGCACTGTCCGCCTGTTGGGAGCATGAAGCCCGACCCAGCCACAATTGCACTAGAGCGTCAGCCTTTCCTGGAGTCGTTGGCAGGAGAACAGCAGAAGAAATACAACACGTGAGACGGCTGGGCATGACATTAGCTCACTATTAAATGGCTGGCTGGACAGGTGGCGGGGACATGGGAGGGGGTACAGTGGGACCCGACATGCACCCCTCACTATTCTCACCTATGCACTTGTGGACACGCTCTGCCGGTCCTGGACTTAAATTGGTTCATTCATGTTTACATATTTGCCTGTTTTTGTTTTAGTTGGGTACCAGTACTCAGCTCCGTGGTCAACAAGGGATAGGACAGTTACACTCACACCGGACTCTGGGGAGGGGAGAGGGGAGGGAACAAGGGCGCTCGAGATGGGCACACACAGCTCACTATGCCCCTTTAATCACTAGATATGTCATCTCATATAGTAAAGGTCCTTTCAATGAACACGAAGGGCCTCAACAACCCCACTAAGCGTCGCGCAATAATATACATAGAACACTCAACGGCAGGCATTTGCCTACTCCAGGAGACCCATCTCATGAGCAGAGATTGGCATTGTCTCCACTCCCGAGCCTTTCCTCATCAGTTCTTTTCTTCTACTTTTCTTCTACATCCACTAATAAAAGCAGAGGTAGCTATACTTTTTGCCAAATCCTTCAGGGGCAGGGTGGGACCTAAGGTCACAGAGTTGAAGTGTAGACTCCTCGCACACACAGTATACATTGGAGGTCACTCTCTGTTGCTGGTCTCTCTCTATGCTCCTAACACAGGACAAGAACAGTTTTTACACTCAGTGGTGTCAGAGGTGATGGCCCTGCAGATGTGGTGGGTACTACTTGGAGCAGATCTGAACCTCATGTTCGACGCAGATAAAGATAGATCCGCAAATCACTTTGGTCAGGCTGGGGCTTTGTCAAAGGAAGGGGCCAGTTGGCTGCGGAAGATGGGGTTGCTGGACCTCTGTAGGGAATCCCACCCACAAACGATTCAATGTACACCCTCACAAAACATACGCACGGCTAGATTATTTGTTGGGGACTATGGACGCACACAATCTTTTGAAGGCCTCAGACATAGAGCCAGCCACACTATCGGACCATGACGTGGTTACCCTCACAATGGAACTTCCTTTACAGGAAAGACCTTCTAGGATTTGGAAGCTTAGGGAGACCCTGTTCTACACCAATACAAACATATATAGACTTCAATGCCATCCCGGAGACCTCTGTCTCATCACTGTGGGAAGCATTGAAAGGTGTAGTGAGGGGTGAACTCATAGCAATCTTGGCAGCAGACAACAATGCCTATAAAGAGAAGAGGAGCAATTGACCAATCAGGTCAGGGAGCTTGAATGCATTCATAGACGACTTGGGGCCCGAGAGTATGGCATCAACTACACACAGCGACAGCGGAGATAAACCCGGACGACTACTAGCAAATAAGCCGAGTGCCCAGTGACAGCAAACAGGGGTCCACTCATTCGATTGCAGGGGGGAGGGGAGATAGTTGATGATAATTCCATTGCAGCAGAATTTTGGGACTTCTATGCGGAGCTATACTTGAGACAGGACTTGGAGCCACAGACCATCGCTTTATATCTGCAAGGTGTACACACGTGCAGCTTCACACCAGCTCAGGTGGCCTCACTAGACTCCCCCATTAAACTAGAAGAGGTCCACTTGGCAACCTCGTGCTTGAAGCCCTAAAATCCCAGGTTCCAGATGGATATCCAGCAAGTATTTACAAAACCTTCTGCCAGATCTTAGCTTTCATCCCCAGTAGATTGTTCAACTCGTTCTCAGGCCTTGGTTCTATCCCATCAGCTTTGTTGTCGGCAGCCATCGTGGTCACCCCGAAACCAGAAAAGGATAAACAACAATGTAGTTAATACCCACCAATTTCGCTCTTAAAGGTAGACATCAAGCTCTTCACGAGTCTACTAGCAGCACGACTGGCCCCCCAGATGCCGGGTATCATTGCCCAATCAGGCGGGATTTATTAATCAAATTCAAAGTAGCAACAACACAAAACAAATCCTACATCTGATTGACAGGGCCGATGACTCGGACACCGAGGCCCTCATGCTCACGGTGGACGCTGAGAAGGCGTTCAATCGTGTAAAATGGCACTTCCTGGAGCAGACTCTTGCCCTCTTCAGACTAGGTGACCAATTCCGAGCCTGGGTAGCGAGCTGTTACAGCTCACCTACGGCTACAGTTAGAATGAATGGTATCACCTCATCACTCTTCCCCATCAGCAGAGGCACCAGAGAAGGATGCCCCCTGTCGCTCCTGCTGTATGCCCTGTACATGGAGCAACTGGCTCAATGGATCAGTGATAACCCAGGGATCACTTTAATCCCCTTCGGAGCTTCCTTAGTCAAACTTAGCACATCTCTTTCCGGCCTTTCTCGAAGCGCTGTCCATGTTTGGCTCGGCCTCAGGATTTTGCATCAATGTAAACAAATCATAGGTCCTTGCCCTATCAACCACTCGTAGCCGACTCTCTCATCTTAAAGACCGTTTCCCATTACAGTGGGCTACCTTGGTATTCAGCTCGCCCCCATGATTTCACAGACTGTCACTATACACTATAATAACCTACTCCGACGGATTAGGGTAGACTTATATGGCTGGAAACGTCACCGCCTTTCTTGGCTTGGGCATATTGCCGCCCTTAAAATGACGATCCTGCCAAGGGTCTTGTTTCTTTTTCAGACGATACCGGACACTTCCCCAAGGGGATGCTTAACACACTGCAGAGGGAATTGAATCATTTTGGGTGGTTTGGGGCCTGACCTCGGATGCGCAGGGAGCAGAGTTACCTGGTCTCCAACGAGGAGGCTTAGGAATACCCATCCTCCAGCGCTATTTTCAAGCGACGCAGATGTGCTACCTCTTGGAGTGGAGAATAGACGAATCGGAAAAGCACTGGCTGTTTCAGGACAGAGTGATACCGGGACTTCCCTTGTGAAAAGTACAGTTCATTAAGAGAGCGAATAGGCCACAGAGCTTGTAAAAGTCTCCCATCACTAAGACGATCATCGATATGTGGGACCAGGTTACAACTAGATGGGGTCTCACCATGTTCCATCCCCCCCCCCGACACCCTTGATTGATCATGAGGAAATTTCTCTGGGGTTGCAGCGGGAGGCATTTGAGGCCTGGCACCACACTTCATGCCGTGCCGCAGGCCATCTTTTCGATGAGGACAGAATCATTTCTCTTTTGCAACTACGCCAGCAATACAACTTACCCGAGACTGAAAGTCTACACTACTTCCAATTAGGCACTGGCTCCTACATCCTTCTCACTTCTCTGTGGTGGGTAGACAGCTTACACGATACATCTCTGAGCTATACACCTTTTTGCACCAAACCAATCAACAGCAGAACATACTCAGTCAAAAACTGTGGGAAAGGGAACTGGGGCGAGAGCTATCTTCCAAAAAGTGGAGTGAGATGTATTACAGGGCACGTCACACAGCCCAAAACACCACTAGTATAGAGGTTGCTACCAAGATAGTTACTTACTGGTGTTTGACCCCGGTGCATCTCCACAGAGGCAACCAGGATCGGAGCCCAGATTGCTGGAGGCGCTGTGGCTCCCCAGGCACACTCCTTCACTTGCTCTGGGATTGCCTCCGTCTTTCGTCCTACTGGACCTAGATCCTGGATGGCATAGACCTACACTTTGATACCCAATTACCCCGGTTCCCTTCCTGCATGACCCTTGGTCTGCCCAACCCGCAAACTTACAAACTCAAATCTTGCAAGGGAAGGCAAATGGGACTAGCATTGGGGGCGCCACTTCAGAACATCCTTACTCACCGGGGACCCATAACACTCCCACACACCAGGGATGGCTTCACAGATTATAGTATATCCTGGGTATGGAGCGGTTGACCTCTTCCCTCACTGTAGCGTTCTAGTTGTTCCACGTCACGTTGACGTGACGCACGGCGCCCATGTTGGCGCCGGGATGCGCGCGCATTCATTGCGCGCTTGACATTCACCGGAGCAGAGCGCCGGCCGGCGCTCCTCGGACGAGTTTATTAAATATATAAATAAACGTGCACAGTACCTCAACCACTGCCTGCGAGTCATTATTGACCAACTTTACAGTGGCGACGAGGGTGGGATGACGACCAGACCGACGCTGGGAGCACAGAAGGGAGCACCAACCCACGTGGCTCCCACGAGGCACAGGGACACCAGGCCCATCCAAGCACCAGCAAGGTACACCTGGAGCAGCAAGGGTGGGGACACACCACAAACGGCCCCAGCGAACGCACAGAGGCAGTGAGGAACCCGAGGAGCGTGGCAGTGCCACAGCACAGCATTCAAGCGGCATAAAGGCCAGAGAGACAGCACGTCCACAGTGCAGCCAATAGCACACTAGCCACCTTCCTGCACAACCACGCACAGGGAGCGCTGTGCTGGCTACTAAAGAGGAGGAAGTGGGGTCTAGCGACAAGAGCCCCCAGAGGAACAAGCATACAGGAGACGAAAACAGCACCCCAGGCAGCCCCCCAGGAAAGCCCACCGACGGGACAGGCGGTAAGGAAGTGAAGATGAGTACCCCGGCGGGATATGCAATTGCACCGGTACAATTCCTACCGAAGCCCGGAGAGCCTCTAATGAAGTGGGAGGACTGGAAGGAGTATATAGATAACTTCATAGGGGTCCTAGAAGATGAAAATGAAGAAAAATTCACTCCCCAGAGAAAGAAACGAATCCTACTATTAAATCTAGGACCAGAAGGACTGAGAATATACAAGAGTCTAGTACCGAAGAAGAGAGAAGACACAGACGACGATGTATATGCACACGCAGTGGAGGACCTGGACGAAAGGTATCGCCCCACCATCTGTGTGTCAGTGGATAGATATAACTTCCAGCAAAGGAAACAAAAGGTGGGAGAAACTATCGAAGAGTATGTAGCAGCATTGAGAAAACTGGCAGCCACGTGTAAATACGCGCTGTGGAAGGATGAATTCATAAAAGACCAGGTGGTCATGCATACCACGAGTGCAAATGTACAGGACAAACTGTGGGCGAGCGGTGACACCACGCTCAAAGACGTGTTGGTTATAGTGAAGAGAGCAGAACTCGCAAAGAGATGCGCCAATGCAACCAAGAAAGAGGTAGCCACTCCCACCATGGTGAACAGAATACAGGAGGAAGATCACCGTAAAGACCAAAGAAACAAGCAACCAGTAACCAAAGGAATCAGCAGATGGCAAGGGAAACCGGCGAGCAGTGAGAACAAGAAAACGTGCTACAGGTGCGGAAGCTGGTCCCATGAAGCCCATGACAGAAAATGTCCGGCATTCCGGGCCAAATGCCTACACTGCGGCATCGTAGGTCACTACGAGAAGGTATGTCGAAAGAAACAGCAGAAGGGAATGGTGAAATACGTTGACCAAAGCGAAGAAGACCCCGAGGACGCCACGGAGGAAGAAGTGGTCACCGTCTTATGCATATACGATCAAGTGTTGAGCGTGGACAGCAAGAGATCTACCAAACCAGTCCTAGACATGTCCATAGGCGGCATCACCATCACGGTCGTGGCAGACACGGGATCTCCGTTCACCATCGTGCAGAGAGCAGTGTGGGAAGAAGAATTCCAACCCAAGTTGGGCCCAGAACTGGAGAAACTTGACATACGGCCAGTCACTTACAATGGGGATCGCATTCCCATGTTGGGCTTCCGATACCTATTATTTGAGTTCAGAGGCCGATCGGCGTGGTGCAAGCTATATGTTGCAGAGAAAGGACCCTCCGTCCTAGGATGGCTAGACCAGGGTGATCTTGGCATAAAACTCGACCCCGGAGGAAAGGAACAAATTCTCCTCACAGAACAGGAGGAATGGCCAGACTTGAACAGATGGAAGAGGAACTACCCGAAGGTGTTCGGGGGTACGGTAGGAAGAATGGAGAAATTCCAACATAGAATAGTGCTTAAGGAAGGAGCCATTCCAGTGGCACACAAGGCGAGGAACGTGCCCATCGCAGTGAGAGAAGCGGTCCAGACGGAACTCCAAGACCTAGAAAGGAAGGGCATCATAGAGCCAATTACCTGCGCCGAATGGCTAGCGCCCTTGGTAGTAGTAATGAAACCCAACGGGAAGGTCAGGCTCTGTGTGGACCTGAGAGAACTCAATAAAAACATAGTGGTGGAGAAATTTCCCCTTCCCAGGATAGAGGAGATGTTGGCCAAAACCAGAGGGGTTCAGTGGTACTCCACCATCGACCTTACGTCAGCCTACCACCAGGTAGCACTGCACCCGGACAGCAAAAGCCTAACGTCGTTCATTACCCCGTTTGGATGCTACAGATTCTGTCGCATGCCGTTTGGGCTGGCCTCGGCGGCAGCCGTCTTTCAAAAAATGATGCACCACCTATTCAGAGGCTGTGAAGACGTCCAGTATTTCCAGGATGATATCCTGGTGATGGGAAGAGACAGGAGAGATCATGACCGAAAACTAGAGAAGGTACTGCAAACATTGGAAGCCAAAGGTCTCACGGCAGAGTGGTCGAAATGTCGGTTGGGCCTACAATCAGTGACATACTTAGGCCACGAAATTGGACAACAGGGGATCACGCCTAAGGCGGAGAACGTGAAGGCCATTGCAGAAGCACCGCCCCCCAAGAACAAGGAGGAAGTCAGGTCGTTCCTGGGAATGGCGGAGTACTATAGCAAATTTGTGGTACACTTCGCCTCCAAAACCTACAACATGAGACTGCTGACCAGAGAAAGCACGGCGTTCCAGTGGACACCGGAAGCCCAAGCAGAGTTTGAAGTCATCAAAAAGGAGATCTCAGGAGCCATACCGCTCAAGGGGTACGATCCACAAGGCACCACCGTGCTCATCACCGACGCCAGCGACAAGGGCCTAGGCGCAGTACTCATGCAAGACCGAGGAAGAGGGGACATGGAGACAATCAGCTTCGCCTCCAGAGCGGTGACAGAGACTGAAAGCAAATACAGCGTCATCGAAAAGGAGATGCTAGCGGTAGTGTGGGCCACGACGAGGTTCCGGCAATTCTTATGGGGCACCCGATTCCTGCTTAAGACAGACCACAAGCCGTTAGTGAAGGTACTAACATCGTGTGGACATGCCAACGCCACACCCAGGATATCGAAAATGTCCTTAAAACTGCTGGAATTCAGATATGATGTAGAGTACATCCCAGGGAACAAGAATCGAGTGGCGGACTACCTGAGCCGAGCAGCAGCCATGGAGCCTGGGGAAGAAGATCCAGCAGATGGAGGGGAATTGGTGGCTCTCATAGAAGATCAAGAGAAGGTAATTAGCATACAAGAATGGATGGAAGCGTACGAAGAAGATCCCGACATCAAAGATGTAAGGGTGCACATCATACAAGGTTGGCCAGAGAAGAGAAAAGTGAGGACAAACCTCAAACCATTTTATGAGGTGAAAGAAGAACTGTCAGTAGGAGACAAGGGCATCTTCATCTACCGGGGAGACAAGGTAGTTCCCCCAAGAAATCTCATCAACAAATTGCTGGATTTATTACATGAAGGCCATCTTGGAATAGGTAAGCTCAAGGCCAGAGCGAAGCAAAATTACTGGTGGCCAGGAATGGACGTAAGAGCAGAGAGGCATGTCAGAGAGTGTTCCCAATGCCAAGGGGCCGACAAAACGTTGAGACCACTACGTCCAGCTCTAGGAAAATTTGACAATCCCTTAAATCCATGGGAAGAGTTGTCTATAGACATTTTAGGACCGGTGCTTGATGACCAGAGCACACAGAACTATGTATGCGTCCTCATAGACCGTTATTCCAAGTGGCCAGAGATCAAAGTGAGTGAATCCATGGACACGGAGAACATTCTAGAGTTTCTGTCCGAAACGTTCACCAGAGAAGGAATTCCTAAGTCCATCCTAAGTGATAATGGACCTCAGTTCACGTCGGAAAGATGGAAACAATTCATGGAAAGGAATGGCATCTCCATAAAGCACACAGCCATCTACCATCCAGCGGGAAATGGTTTAGTCGAACGATTTAACAGAGTAGTGATGGGAGCCATACAAGCGGCTATTTCTAACAACAAAGACTGGAAGAGAGCGTTGGAGAATATGGTATGGGCCTACAGAATAACCCCCACAGGTACGGGGTACAGCCCGTTTCAAATATTGAGAGGACGTGAGCCCTTCACGCATGACAACAGGGTCTGGAAGGAGAAGGTGGTAACCAGCGAGTGGTCTCCTGCCGTAGTAAGGGCCAATCTTGAAAGAGCACAAGCCATCTACACCAATAACTACAACAAACGTAGGAATGTGAAGGACACTCAATTGGAAAGAGGAGAGTGGGTAAGAGTAAGGCTAGCCACCTTACAAAGAAAAGGAGACAGCAAGTATAGCAAACCCTTGCAAGTCAAGGAAGTATATGATCGAGCGGCTCTGCTCAGCGATGGGAATGTGTGGTCGCAGGACCGAATGGCCAGGTGCAACAAGATAGTGTGGTGGGGACGACGGTCCTCAGAAGGTGTGGATATGGATGACGTGATCGGGGAAGAGAAGCCCAGTGGAAGTGAGCAAGAAGATGGAGCAAGTGCAAGAGGAGAACAAGAAGGTGAAGAAGGAAGCGAGACTCAGAGAGCGGAGATGGACGTGTCGGGTGGTAATACGAATGATGAAGGAGCAATGAGCGGAGGAGCAGACGATACGGAAACGCAGGGGCAAGGCGGCCGAGAGAACATTGGCAAGGTGACCAGGAGAGGCAGACAAATTGTAAGGCCTGCCCGATTCCGAGACTTTGAACTAGACGGCGAACTGTAAGTGACTGATCTTGGGTTTGGTAAAAGGGGGAGATATGTAGCGTTCTAGTTGTTCCACGTCACGTTGACGTGACGCACGGCGGCCATGTTGGCGCCGGGATGCGCGCGCATTCATTGCGCGCTTGACATTCACCGGAGCAGAGCGCCGGCCGGCGCTCCTCGGACGAGTTTATTAAATATATAAATAAACGTGCACAGTACCTCAACCACTGCCTGCGAGTCATTATTGACCAACTTTACACTCACGGCCTCTAAGACCTATTTTTGGGAGATATGGCGCCCATTTATTGCCCATCTATCTACAGAATTCAGAGAACTCACATGTCTTAAATACCTGCGCAATGTCCGAAGTTGAACTCACCTCCGACCCGATTACAGGCGATGGGTAGGTAACCTGGGTAACCTGGGTATGTCTCCACCACTGCTGACACACTTTACATTTCATTAGTGTGCATTTGAGGGGCGGGAGGGGGAAGGGGGACTTGGGGTTGTTTACAGTTTAGTTCTATTCATTTTGTTTCCTAAAACGTCTACATGCAGAGAGCTGCAACGCTCTTTCTTTTGTGTAATTTTGTTTCTAAGCCGTGGTAACATTGTTTGAGGCACGTGAGTAAAACGATTTCAGGAATAACATTGTGAACTCATTTAACTGGGACATAGGGAGGCCTGTGGTAAAAGGCATTCCACAGTGTGTGTATTTGCCCTGCACTGCCCCCACCAATTGGTTCCCTACTCTGCAATGTCCCTACTCACCGATTAGCCTTCCCAACAAAACAAACGTCCTAAACCCACATACAATAGGTAGGGATACCTGGATTGGCACTGCTGACCTGTTTTAAATGTGTTTCTTGTTTGAGAAGGGCGGGCAGGCAGCAGATCAAACCCAAGACCAGACGTCCAAGTGGGGCAAGAGCCTCCTCACACACTGCGACTTTCTAATGGTTGAGAGGGCAAATCCTATCAAACCTATCTCCCTAAATGTGAGGGGGCTGAATTCACCAAATTAAAGGTGTCAGATTTGGAGCTATTTATTAAGTAGGGACAACAACATTAAGCGTTATCAAGAAACCAACCTACTTAGAAGGGACCATACAGTTACGAACATGTACAATACCCCTCAATTCTGGGCTTCAGCCAAGGGCAAATAGCCAGAATGGCCATATTGTGAAAACACATACAGTTAAGGGCAACATAAGTATCGACAGAGATAATGAGGGGTGTTATATAAAAGTTTATGTACAGCATCACAGGTCTCCCATAACACTATTAAACAGCTACACCCAGAATAATACACAAGGCTCCTTCTTTTGTAAGACACTAAATGACTGTTACTCTACACAAATGGGGGACATCATAGTAGAAGGTGATTTCAAACTAACCTGGAACCCCAACAGGAATAGAAGCAAATATACATATTCAGTCATTGAAGCAAGGTCAACACACCTCAAAAAAGTGTTTACTGAACTATGGCTTGTAGATGTGATGTAGATATTCCTTCTACTTCCATGTGCACAACACATATTCCTGCATAGACTATGTTTTTAACACACACTCCCTATTGTGCTATTTGATATGAGTGCAGATTTCAAACATATCCATTTCACACCATCCCCTCAGGGAACAAAACTAATGGTGGCGCATGAAATTGGGCACTCTTAGGGACCCGGTGTACAGGTCCTCCATAGAAGTGGCAAAAAGGCAATACTTTGCTCTGAGTTCACTCCTAGCTCTGTCCTTGCACACAATCTGGATGCATTCAAAACAACAATGTGGAGAGTGATTAAATCTATCTAGACTGGCTGTAAGAGGGAGGCCATGTTGCTTGAAAATACGCTTTCAGCAGAGAATAATATTCTAAACAACAGGCCTAGCAAAATCCAGGTAAGAAAACCCAAAGACAATTGACCATCATCATTGGCCAGTTGAAAGTGCATAGGTTAAACAGGATTGAGCGATCACTGTTTAAAATGGGGTATCTCTTCTATGACAAAGGTAATAAGGTGGGAGTCACTCTACTAGCAAGGACAATCAAATCAACCTTCAAAGAGCCAGGACACACTGGGAAAAAATGAAGATGACTGCTGGGCAGCAAGGGAACACAAGAAACAGGAGGCATTTAGCAATTTCTATCACTTGCTAAATAACCAGGGAAAAGAAAACCTATCAGATATAAGCAGGCACCTCAATAACTGTGCTTGGAAGTCTCGCTCCCCAGATCAGAAGAAAACTACTTGAGGTGCCCATAGATATTTTAGAACTAAAGCTAGCATTGAAAACCATGCCATTACGGAAAACGAGTGGCCCAGCCGGCTTCCCATAGAGTTCAATAAACCGTTTCTTCCACTGCTGAGCAACCACGTTTGCCCTATTTAATTCATCGACTACCATATCAGGTCTGATTCCTACTATGTGCAAAAATCTTTCCGACCCATTGCCCCACTTAACACAGATGTTAAGCTATACACAAAAATCTTAACAACGCTCCAGGAACCTCTTCTTCCTACACTGATTGATTACAATCAAGTTGGATTCATCCACAGCCTATGAGTGGTGGACAAAGGGAAGAAACTGGTCAATTTACTTGAAAAACCTCACAAAAGAAGGATCCTGGCCATTATCCTCTTGCTCAATGCTGAGAAAACATTCAAACAAGTAAGCTGGGATTTTTGCTGAGTGGTGCTAGACAAACATCATTTGGGCCTGAGGATGAAGGGCAGTATCTTGGCAGGATACAAAGCCCCCACAACATCAGTTAGGATTAATGGCCAGCTCCCCAAACTCCTTCCTGTTGTTTCGCGATACTCAAGCTATCTGACTATGTAAATAAGAATTCTTTATTTCCTAAGTGATTCACCAGCAATGTTTTTGCCTGCAACGCTTGGCACATTACCCACCCAATGTGATGGCTGCCTCTAGACCCCTCACCCTGTTTGAAAAGCTGGCCCACACTTTTACAGGCTCCAAAGCCCTTTATCCAGAACATACCAAACACTCCAAAATTCGAATCCACAAACTCTCCTTTCATTACAGACAGGAATATGATGTGGAAATCACAATCACTGACAAGCAATGGGACAGTGTAAGAAATTGGGTTAAGGGTTGAGGGGGGTAAAACCCTACTCAAGCAGCAACCACAATCCTTGTCAGGGTGAAGTCACAAGCAAACACCAAATTAATTAGTATTTCTGCAGCACTTCAAACAGGCATAAAGTGAAAACACAACACAAGATAAATCCCACACAGATGTAGAAAAATAGAGTAGAATTTAATAAATAATTTGACACCAAAGCAACAAAAATCCACTCAGTAGAACCGGAGATAAGCAATTTAAAATATTTAAGTGAAAACAGTGCCAAAACGCACAAAGTCCCACTCACATCTATCTTATGGTGTGAGACTGGGAGAAAGTCACAAGTTCAGACTAACCGTAATGGAGCAGGGGACAGATACACAAGCAAGGTTAGTCTTGCTGGAAGAGTTACTTTCAAAGTCCAGTGTTGAGAGTTTCGTTCGAGGTGGAAGGGGCCGCGAAGAGCAGGTAGAGCATCGCGGATGGCTATCGAAGTACTGCAAAGGGCTGACTTGGCATTGCGAACAGTCATTGCTGTAGTGTGAAGATTGTGTCGATGCTGCGGGCAGTTGTGGATGGAGTTTTGTGGTGGGAGTCACCGCAGTAGTCGATGCTGTAGTGTAAAGTGTTGGTTCACCGGCAAGCAGCAAGGTTTTGGCACCAGCAAGCCTGTTCACATTCGCAAAGCACCCAAAAACTTCAGGGGAGCTCAAATGAGGCCACTTCAAGGGTCCAAGGGGTCAGTAACGCACTTCAGCAGAGGCCAGCAGAGCTCATGCAAGTCCAGTTGAAGGTCCAGGCAGCAGGTCAGCTGGGCAGTTGCAGGGAGCCTCTAGAGCTTATGTCCCTGTATTAAAGAACAGGAGGTCAGCAGGCTGACCCTTGGAGTCACTTTAGCCTTGGACAAAGGGTGCAGGTCCAAACTTCCTTCTCAGCAAGCAGGACAGCAGAGTGGCCATCCTTCTGGCAGCAAAGCAGCACAGCAGTCCTTCTTCTGTAGTGTCCACAGGTCAGGAGAGTACTGAAGAGTTGGTGTCTGAGGTCCAAAATGTATACACGATGCCTCCTGTGAAGTGGGAAAACCCTCTATAGGATTTTCTTTGAAGTGCACAGGCTTCCTGCCTCCCCTGTCCTGACTCCAAACTAAATAAAGGGGGTAAGCAATCCTTTGTGTGAAGGCAGGACACATACTATTCAGGTGTAGGTTGGGCTGTGCCTAGCTCTGCCCTTCCATCCTGCTAGTGATGGTCCATCCAGGCACACCACAGCTCTCTATTTTGTGTGTTTGTCTAGGAGGAATACACAAAGAACAACTGCCAACCAGTTGGGCCGGCATGGCTCACGAGTGGGGGGGTGGGTGCGGTGTCACGCATGGGGGGACAGGCAAGTGGTCATGAGGGAAGCGGGGAGGAGGGGTTTAAATAATAATAATTTTGTTTAAAGGACCTTTCTCGGGTCCAGCGTCTTCTGCTCGGTCTGCTCCTGTTTTCCTACATCCGGAACAGGAAGCAGGCAGCCTCTCTCCCCTCCCCTCAGCCAATCACAACTCTGCAATGGCAGCAATGGGATTGGTTGAGATGCCGACCCCACAGGCGTCTATGGGGAGGCCATTTTCTCCATGTAGGCTGCATGCAGCCTACATGGAGTAAAGGGAGAGTGCGCATGACTGGTCGGCCACATAGGCCCAACCAAACAGTCAGGGCCCTCAACATTGGGCTAGGCACTCCTCCCCTGCCTTCAAGCAGGAGAACCCACCAGCCCGCCCCCAACCAAACCCTTCTGCTTTCTCGCAGTGCAAGAAGCAGAAACATCAAATGGTATTTATAATACTATTTTATGTTTCTGCTTCTCGCACTGCGTGAAAACAGTGGGGATACGCTCCTCTGCCCACAAGGAGGAGCCACCCCTGCTACCAACTACACCCAGTCATGTGACCTAGGGACAGGCTGCAGACACTACATGGCTAAGGCAGGAAAATGCCAACTTGCTAAAAGTGACATTTTCAAAATTGTAACCAAAAATCTGACTTCACCATAAAAGGTGATTTTTCATTACAATTCCCAAAACACCAAACAATAACTGTTTACCTGCTTCCGTTTGGAAATTACAGATTATTAAATGTAATAAGGTAACTCTAATGTTATCCTATGGGAGAGGTAGGCCTTGCAATATAGAACAACTAATTTAGGAGTTTTTTACTACCAGGACAAGTAAAACCTAAAAGTACATTTCCTGTTTTTAAATGCATTGCACCCTGCCCAGGAAGGAAGGTTTGGGCCTGGCAAAAGGTTTAAACCTGCACACACAGACTGCAATGGTAGGCCTAAAACATGTTTGCAAGGCTACTTAAGAGGGTTGCACAGAAAGTGCTGCATGTCCACTAGCAGCATTTAATTCATAGGCCCTGAGTATATGTAGTACAACTTTACTAGAGACTTATATGTAAATTAAATATACGGATTAGGTGTAAACTAGGTATACCGTGTGTAGGGGAGAGAGCACAAGCACTTTAGTTGTGGTTAGCAGTGGTAAATTGCAGAGTCCTAAGGCCAACAAAAACGAGACCAGAAAAATATGAAGTAGTAAGACAAAAAGTGTAGGGAAGACAAGTCTAACAGACAGTATATCTTGTGATATTCTGAAAACGCACCACAGCATCTACCAGAAAGAGTCTGCTTATAAGGATCAATAGTATCTTACACATGTGTGCCTCAAATACATGTTCGCCTCTGGGTCCCATGAATGTTGGTGTGTGGATGTGTACAGGCACCAGGAACACACATACACATTGTGCGGTCTCGCATGGTGATAGACTTTTCTGGAATGAAATCTTGGGGTATATTATAGGGATACTGGGGCATCAAATTCTGGCATACCCTGGTACTTTAATACTACGTCAGTAACCAGACCCCTTGGAGGAAATGACCCGGCCAAACTGGGCCTTTGCTAGACATACGGCAGGAGAAGCCATGCAACCTATTGCCCAGAACTGGAAAAAGAAGACAATGCCTCCCATCAGCCTCTGGTTCAATAGACTTTGGCTTAGCCTTGGCATGGATCAAATAACTCACACCCTAGTCCACTCAAAAAAGAAATTCACAGACAGGTGGAAGATGCTGATTAACTAGCCTTCTAGACTGGAATTTACATGTTTCAGACACCCCATACTGTGGGCTCTACAACTTTAGCAACTAGCCAGCCTCTAATCCTTATAAAAATCTAAACAAATCTGCCAAACTCGACACTCAACACTCCACAGTCCAGACTTTCTCACTTGTTGCCCCGCTATGCTAGGCCATTGTTTTCACCATTAGATGTGCTGCCACACAATTGGTATTCCATATGACAAAGGCTTCTCTTCCCCTCCCCCACAAGGGTTAAAACTGGATGAGATGGGAGTGGTTTACCAATGTTTTGTATGGGATTGTTATGTTTTGAGCAGTTTTCTTTTTGTGACAAATGCCTGAACAGTAAAGATGTCTTTTAACACCCTACTTATCTGCACTCATATGACGTGACATTAAGATGGTTATACATCCCTATCTGTCCTTTTAAAAAAATGTCAATAAAAATATTTTGAAACAAGAATTATCAATGACAGTTAACTGTTGCTCCTCCAGGTAGAAGCGTTTAGTTCCTGGAGCTTGGCACCTAGACCTCCTTATAGTAGTGTGGGAGAGTGTTATTTTGTTTGTAGGCATTCAGGGCTTGCAACGCCATAGGGGAACTGCTGAATCTTGCAAGCACGTATCAGCATGTACCCTGTTGCATCATCCTTCAGGAAGTGGCTAGGAATGAGATTCAAGGCATTGACAGAACATGGGATGTGAGAAATCGTAGCAAAGCTCGGATTGGCAGTAACATTGCTCCCATTGTCAGCCGCCACAAAACCAACTTGTTAGGGATGTCGCTGCTGCCACTCAAAGCAAACACAAGGAGATGATGGATGGAGCTCTGAAACTTTTCAGTCACTCACCCCCAGTTGAATCCATCATCATTCTTTAGCTCACTTCGCCGCTCCAGTTCAGACCCAGCCATATGCAAATCAGTCTTAACCCTGTTCCTTATGGGGACAGTAAGGCCCGAACTGCAAACCCAGGTCCTTTCTGGACCGGAAACCAGCATCCTGGGACCGGTTTCGAGGTAACACCCCTCATCAGTAAGGCTAGCTTGAATCCACTGCCACTCATACAACACAGGGTCAACGTTTGCCTTCATATCTGTATCTGAAGGCAATTTGTAGGTTGACATTGTGTACTGATGCAGTGAGAGACTCAAGAGGATGAATCAGCAATAAAGTAAACCAAGTGCTTGTGACAGCTATAAAGTCTATGTGCACTAATCCACATGTCCATGGCTCAGTACACCAAACCCTGCTCCACATTGCTCTGTGCTAAATGTACTATGCTCTCCACCAGCTGGTAAGGTTCTGGCACTGCAGTCCTGGAAGAGTAGTGTTGACTTGGTATGTTCCAACACAGGGCCAAGAAAGCACTGCCTGAAACCCACATTCTTCACATAAGAAACACACGCCTGTCCTGGGAGTGAGGAGATTGAGCTCCTGAACCAGCTGGTGCTTCCTGTCACAGGGCACCAGGTAATCTAGGATCACAGGCAGGGTTGAAGTCCGTGACTAGCATTTCTTTGCACTCGTCGTGGTAATGTTGTTGTCAGAGTGTCGACAGGCTTGCAAGAGGAAATTTCAGTGATTGCCCCGCTGGAAATGCACCAGTTTTTTTCTTCCACCCAGACAGCCTTATGGCGTTTAATGAGGTGGGAATTTTGACCCAATGTCCCTAAATGTGAAACCACCTACCCCGACCGAGAGGCCAGTGGTTAAGTGAGAAAATTGCTATGTTAGGCTTGTTGTTGTCAAGGGTGAAGCCAATAGCAATCCCACAACAGAGTTGTCCCAGAGATCAGCAGCAGTAAGTGTGCCCTGTATGGTAGCCTACACAGCACCAGGTGAGACCATGAGGGAAGTAGGTAGAAGGTGACGGTGAGAAAAAGATTGAAGTGGGGGTTTGACAGTCGTGCAATTGGCGAGCTGACTGTGGGGGACTGGTGGGGTGGGAGACAATCAGAAGTGGAAAGTAAGGGGTCGAACTAGCAGAGTGATTAGAAAGAAGGGGGGCGTACGGAGATGATGAGACCAAATGGGACTGGGAATCGAAGATTTTGATTCTGTACAGATGGAAATAGGGTGAGGGGCAAGAGAATAGGGCATGCACAGATGCGCTGATGGGGTGGGTGACAGATGAGACCTAGAGCTAGAAAGTGTTGTGGTGTATTGAACGTGCATAGCAGGCAAATGGGAGGACAGAGGCGTGAGACAGAGGGGAGGCGAGAAGGGGGTGGGGCAGCAGGCGGCGAGGTGGGGACAGGTAGAGAGTCACTCGGGGAGAAGGCGAGTTAAGAGGATGGAACAATGGGGGCAGAGAGCCAGGGAGAGGGCGGAGAAGGAGAAAAAGAGAAAACTCCCACTTGGATATCAGTTAAAAGGAGAGGAATGAGCAGGAGAGAGTGAGCTAAGGGGGGGGGAAGAAACGTCTGCAGGGGAACAGAGACAGAAGAGAGATGCACAGAGACGAAGGGGATGAGAGGAAAGGGCGAACAGGGAGGCAGAATCGGACGTGGGAAGAGAAGCAACAGAGGGCGGGGGACATGGGTGGAACATTCAAGAAAGCAAGGTGAGACTATAAGCAAAAGGCAGAGAAGTAGCGAAGGAGAGAAACCAAGGGAGTGACAGGAGAGAGCTGGTGTGTGGGATGGACAGAAGAAGGCAGAAAAATGGGTAGAGCATGAGAGCGAAAGCAACAAAGAAGGCGGGTAGCAGGCAAATGGTGGTGCGCGAGGTGCACGTGGGGGCGGGGGAGCGGCAGCCTTTGGAGTCTGATGCGAGGCACAGACAAATGATGGTGTAACGTGGCTGGCGATGACGTGCACGCGCATACTCACATGAACTGCACGGGATCCGCAAGTTTGGTAGAGCTTTTGAACTGCCTACTATACTCTCGCCTATCTATTCCTGCGGGATAGAATAGTTGAGACCTAAAAAATGTGAGCAAAACAGCAGGTAGCACAAGTGGTGCATCAAAAAGTAACAAATTCTTGGTATTGTGACGAGGCTCAAGGGTGTTTGTACTGTGCTATACCCGACCGTCGGCCTCCACACTGACCATTCTAGCTGTTCTCTGGGCTGACATCTTCTGTCCGAGCTGTAATCACTTACTCATCCCCATTCTCAGGTTGAGGTTCTGCTCAATCATCTGCGTCCATCATCATGCCTCCTTGAGGCGGGTTCAAATGGCCATTTTCCGCGGAGGGCAGCACAAACCTTTTTGAATTATTCATTTTCTGAGTCTCTGTGTTCCCTCCATGAGTGGTGGTGACCACGGTGCCTTTGATCTGTTCAAGCCTTTAAGGCTCAGGTTCAAAAGGAAGCCTATATTTTCTCCCCGGATTTTGGTCTCTTACAATCGCAAGGTCTCCTACTTGGATGGCAAACCTCAGGCTTGGCATTGGTGACTGGCTGCATCATTCTGCTGTTGCTGTTTCGTGGCCACAGCTCTTTCATCTAGGGTCTCTGGTGCCCATATCGTTCAAAGTGTGTCAGCGGTCGTGTGGCAAAGGAAGCAGCGACCCATTCACCTCCATTCTGTTGTGACAAAATGGCCCCTAGACCATTCGATGTGGTGTCCACAAAATCCCACTCCCTTTGGTTGAATAAAAAAAAGCGAGGGTGGTGTCAGCAGAAAGCACCCCCTTTTTTATGGACAGCCTCTTTCTGGCTTTTACCCCAGCTCCACGGGTTAGCAGACTTTAGCAACTCCCTTAGGGTTGCAGTGAACGTTGTGAGATCTTTTATGAATTTCCCACTGTAATTAACTATATCCAGAAAACTGGGTACCACAGTGACAGAGGAAGGAGTCCTCATTGCCATAATGTCTTGTACTTTTGGGGAATCACAACCAAATCTTTTGGCGGAAAACTGTTAACTGGAGAAATTGATGCAGTTCTTCAAAAACTCATACTTTTGTTTGTGCATGGCTAACCCACTGTTTTGTAGCCTCTGGAGCAGCTGGTAAATTTCTCTGAGCGCTGTGACGTAGGTCACAATATCATCACTCACATTGATCATTCCTGGCAGCTCAGCTAATTCCTCATGGATCTCATTTTGAAAGACTTCAGCAGCGCTGAAAGTACCGAAATTGAGCCATTAGTATCTGCTTAGGCCTACATGGGTTGAGAAGGTGGTGAGGTACCTCGACTCTGGAGTGTGAGGAAAAGGGGTGTATTATTGTAATTATATTTACATAGCACTTACTCCTGATGAGACGTAAAAATGCTTTTCAGCGAGTAGTGTGCTGCTCTGGAAAACAAAAAGGATTGGTGGTGAATTAGTATAGGGAAATGTGAGTTAATTAGAGCAGTGGACATGCAAGTCTGTTAGTTGGACTGAATAGGATAATGGAGATATAGGAGAGGGAAGTGTTTAGAAAGTGTTATTTGGGAGATCATAGTCGTAAGATGAGGTTTGGGATGAGCAAAAGGAGAGATGGAGGAGGGAAGAGTCTCTAGATAGGAATTAGGGAGTTCATAGTAGTAAACGTTTTGGGATGAGTCAAAGGAGGGACACATGAGGGAATAATTTAGAAAGGGTTGTTTGGGAGATCATAGTAGTAAAATGAGGTTTGGAGTGAGTCAGGGAGGGACAGAGGAGGGACTAGTCTAGAAAGGGTTAATTTGGAGATCATAGTAGTAGAATAAGGTTTGGGATGAGTCAGAGAGTGGAGGTGGTGCATATATTGAGAAAATGATAGGGGGAGACATTGGAAAGAGTCAAAGATTTGTTTTTGTTTTTTTTCCTTCATTTGCTTCTACAGTAGGAGTAAAGTAATAAATGTATAGATAAATATCTACATAGATATTATTTGGCATGGTTGTGGGACTTCACGTGGAATAAGCTTACCAACCCCTTTAGGACCAGTAGGTTTTATTTGTTAAACCCTCCAGCTCAACCCTGGGTAATTGTGGCTCTTAGCAGCAAGACGTACGCAAAGGAACAAGTGTAAAGCATTTAACCCCTTCCACGCTGATGACGAGCTGGGCTCGTCATGGCGTAGCCTCCTCGCACGCTGATGACGAGCCCAGCTCGTCACGTAACATGCGTTTTAAAAAATCTCAGCGTACGAGCGGAATTCCGCTAGCGCGCATGAGGTTAAGCAGCACCAAAACAATTGAAGAAGAAATACACGAGACACTCAAGAAATCTGTCAACAATTTATAAAAATAGACTGCATTTTTATGTATTTGTAGACACCACAATGAAAAAGATCCACTGGAGGGTTTTTGAGATATAGAATTGACAAACTACAGTAAATAGGTACTTTTCACTTAATAGCGACCAAGCTTTGACAAATTCAACAACTTTGACACTTGGAAACTTTTTCACAGAAAACTTTGGGCAAGTCTCAATGCAGTTACTTAGCTTTACTTTAGGTGACCAAATCTGGTAGGGAGCCTGTCAGGGGGACCACCAAGGTTCATAGAAACAGTTACTTTAATGACAGAAGGAGTCGTCAGTGAGTTCCAGGCTGTTTTATCCCTTTTCTGTAGGTTCCTATGGAGGGATTCTGATGCAAGAGATTCAGGATGCTGAAGATGCTCAAGGATGCTGTAGATGTGATGCAGTCAATTAGCATATTCCTGAGACTACTCCTTAGTCCATGAGCTTGGTGCAGCGGTCCTGCCCACAGGGGTCAATATCCCTCGAAGTCCTCTTGGCCCTGGCAGATGTCTAGTCACCACTGGGCTTCCAGTCGCCCAGTATTGCTGTCACAGTGGAATCCTTCCTTGGATGATAACTTGCTTTCTGGGGGACTGAGCTGCACGGTGACGGCTTTCCCAGGTTCAGCAAACTTGGTGGAACTTTCAGCATCGGGTCCTGGTCTCTGGTGCTGCATGGTGACGAGAAGCACTGGCTTTGGGGTCTTAACTTGCCTGAGCAGGCTTCTTCAGCTGTTGTGGCCCTGTGCTGTGAACTGGAGGTTAGCTAACTGACCCTTGGAGTCCCTTGCTTCGCCTGGGCTCTGGAGACAACATCTCCACAAGCAGGATACAGCAGGTGCAGTTCCTCTCCTTTGCTGGACACCAGTTTGAGCAGGTGCAATCCACACCGGTTCAGCCTCTCTTTGTCAGTTCCATGGTGCAAATGTTGAGCTTCCCCCCAAACCCTTCCCCTGGGAGGAATGAGGGAACAAAAGGGCTCTAAAAACTCTCCATGTATATACAGGCAAGTAGAGCGCAAATGGATGTTATGCTACCCCTATTGTGAGAGGGTCATGAGGCAACCAGGTAGTAGGACAGTGGCGGGTGATGACCCTTAACAGTGGAGGGTCGTCGAGCCGAGCGCCAAACCCAGTGGCAGGCACTGTTATAAATCACATTGCTTTTAGGGTCACATTCCACAGCTCTCAATCATGGCTCATTAACAGATTTTATAACAGGTCGTGACTGAGAGCTCTGGAATTAAGGCTGATGGCAATGCAAGATTCTCACAGTGCCTGTAAGTGGGCCAAAAAGCTAAAAATAAAATGAAAAATGTACTTACTCATGCTTCCTCATCTTGATTGCAGTCAGCACAAATCCTCCTGGAGCCTTAGCCAACTCCCTCTCCAAATCCTGATGCAGATGAGCAGCATGGGAGCAGCGCTAGGTTTGGCTGGAGCGGGCTGCTTCGACATTCCAGGAGGCATTCCTGTGCCTGCTCTCCACCAAACTGTCTTAGACATATGGTTGGATAGGTTTAAAGTACGCATGTCAGGCTGGCCATCGCAAGACAGACGGCCAAAGAGACAGGCACATTTTAAACTGGCATGAGCACCACTCCCCTGCTGCCAGTCAGCAGCAATGGCCCCACCCGCAAGCACTGCTCGGGCAGGGAGCAGTGACAAATAAAATGGTAATTATCACTTTTGCTGCACTGGCAGCAGGGGTTCAATGCTCCTCTGCCCTAATGGGGGGCCACTGTTGTGGTAGGAGGTTCTCAAGTAAAGGAACAGGTAGCCTCACACACAGGAAAATGAGGGCTCCAGGAGAAAGGAGTGAAAAGGTCTTCCTGTGGGCTCCCAGTGCAAGGAGAGCAGCTTGCTCAGACCTTTTATTTGGAGGGTATAGAACCAGAAAGGTGACCCAAGGCTTTGTGCTCGGTGCAGTACCAGTAAAGCCAAAAGGACAGTGTCAAGATTAGTCTCTACTGGTCCTTTTCCTGACCTCATCACCTTCCTATAGCATAAACACATAAACTGGCTAAAGAAACATTTGCGTTACTGTCTTAGGGGTGGTTAATGGCTGACCTCTAGATAGGATATGGGGGTGTGCAGAGGTAGAGGACCAGGACACCAACAAAACCAAGATGAGGACCAGCAGCGGGAGGTCGAGGACCAGATAGGGGATGGTAAGAACCTGTTTCGGAGGACCAGGAGCAGTATGGCCTTGTCCAAATAAAGAACGCAGAGGAGACTGGTACCCAGAGATGGATGATCAGGAAGAGAACCTAGAAGAGAAATAGTATCAGGAAGAGGTGGAGGTCCATGACCAGGTGTCCTTGATGCGATGCGACGACGTGAAGGCGATGCGTGCATGCCCGACGGCCGTGCGGCGACTCTGTAACGTTGGAGCCGCAACAGGCCCTGCGACACACTTCTCTGGTGATGCAACGGTGACCCTTGCGGTAGCGGCGCGCTTCTCCGGGGTTGCGATGACACACAGCTGCAATGGAGACATGCTTCTCCGGTAATGCGAAGGCGACCCTTGCGGTGGCGACACGCTTCTCCGATGATGCGACAACTGCGGATGCAACATGCTTCTTCTCGTTGAGTCATTCTTCCAGCTCCCAACAACATGCAGGCTTCTGCAGACAGAATTCCAAGTGAGGAAATTCAGGAGGGAGCTGGTGGTGAAGTCTTGTATCCCTGAGACTTAACCAGGATGCAAGCACACTTCAAGCCCTTGGAGATTCTTCTTCAAGATGATGAAAGTTGGAAATAAAAGTCTTTCTCCTTTCCTTGGCAAGAAAGAAACCACTGCAGGCCAAACCCAGAAAACAACACACTGGCACAGGGGAAGTCAAAAACTCCTGCAGATTCTTTGGTTCTTCTCCTTGGCAAAAGGTCAGTTTTGATGTCCCGAAGTGATCTAAATTTCTGGGGTCTGGGTCCCCCTTTTTATACACACAAATCCTTTGTGTCTGAAGGCAGAGAGTGTCTGTACCTAGTCTAAACCAGTTCTGGGTGCATTATACCAGTGCACAACTTCTTCCTTTGTCAGTGTGGGCACCACAGGAGGTGGAGCCAGTATTGTGGAAGGCAGGCACAGCCCTATTCGTGCCCGGGTGTCACTTCTCCCTCCACTGGTGCTACTCCGCCTACCACTCCCAATGCAGATAGGTCTATTCAGCCTAGTGCTGACTCACCCTGCCTCCTGGAGCCCCCTCAGCCTCTGTCACTCACAAACCAGACATGCAATACACAACATAGCAGAGGCAGGCTGGATGGTTTAGGCAAGAAAATACCTACTTTCTAAAAGTGGTATTTTCAAATAGAGAATGTTAAAACCAACTTTACTAAAAGATGTATTTTATGAGTTCAGACATACTAAATTAGTTTTTCTACCATGTTCCCTCGGTCAGTTAGGATTATAGGGTGTTATAATCAAACTGCCCATTCTGGCCTTTGAGGAGAGGTAGCAATAGTGAAAAACAAAATTGGCTGTAATTTACTATCAGGACATGCCACACACATCAGGGCATGTCCTACCTTTCACATACAATGCACCCTGCCCTAGGGCCTCCCTTAGGGGTGACTAACTTGTAGAAAAGGGAAGGTTTAGGGACTGGTAAGTGGGTGCACTTACCAAGTCGACATGGCTGTACTAGACTGCACAAAGGTTCTGCAATAGCAGGCCTGAGACACACTTTACAAGCTGCTTCTGTGGGTGGCACAATCAGTGCTGCAAGCCCACTGGCAGCATTTGATCTACAAGCCCCGGGCACACATGGTGCACTGTACTAGGGCCAGGCAAGTACATCAAATAAGCCAATCATAGAGTCCCTAATCCATTACAATAATTTACAATAAGGAGCACTTGCACTGTGGCACTGAATAGCAGTGGTATAGTGCCCAAATCATCTAACCAGCAAAAACATATAAAAAACAAAGGAGATAACAGTGAAAAATGGAAGGAAGACTCATACCAATGGTACCAGGTCTAACATGTGTCCCCTCCAGCTGAAATGTGGGGATAACTACCCAACCTCTTGGGAGTCCTCTTCACTAAGGAAGAAAAATCTGGACAGACCATCAGCTTTGGCGTGTTCTGTAGCAGGGCGATGTTCCACCGTGAAGTCCATCCCCTGTAGGGAAATGGACCACCTCCACAACTTTGGATTCTCACCCCTCATCTGCATCAACCATCTTAGGGGCCTGTGGTCCATCTGAAACCGGAAGTGAGTCCCAAACAAGTATGGTCTCAACTTCTTCAGTGCTGAGACCACAGCAAATGCCTCACACTCAATTGCACTCCACCTTTGCTCCCGTGGAAGTAACCTCCTACTGATCAAGGCTACAAGTTGGTTTAGGCCCTCCTCATTGATCTGTGAAAGAACAGACACCACACCATGCTCGGAAGCATCTGTTTGGACAAATAATTCCTTTGAGAAGTTGGGCACCTGAGGCACAGATGCTGTGCACATGGCAGTCTTCAGGGCGTCAAAAGATTTCTGACAGGTGTCAGTCCAGTTCACTTTCTTGGGCTGCTTCCTGGAAGTCAGCTCAGTCAAGGGTGCATCAATGTTGCCATACCCCTTGACAAACCTCCTGTAGTACCCTGTGAGTCCTCACATGTGTCTGGGTTTTGGGGGGTTCCCATGCCAGGATGGTATCAATCTTGGGTTGTAGGGGCGCCACCTGGCCGCTTCCTACCTGGTGCCCCAAGTACACCACGGAACCCTGCCCGATCTGGCTTTTACTCACCTTGATCATGAGGCCTGCTCTGCGCAGCATCATCAACACTTCCCAGAGGTGGCGCAGATGTTCTTCCCAACTGGCACTTAACACTGCAATGTCATCCAGGTAGGAGGAACTGAAATCTTCCAGTCCAGCCAACATCTGTTTGACCAACCTCTGAAAGGTGACAGGGGCCTTCTCCATCCCAAAGGGCATAACCAGTAATTGGTAGTGCCCATCTGGTGTGGAGAATGCTGACCTCTCTTTGGCCCCATTAGTCAAGGCGATCTGCCAATACCCAGACTTCAAATCAAATGTACTGAGGGACCGTGCAGCCCCTAGCCGATCAATGAGCTCATCAGCTCTGGGGATAGGGTGTGCGTCAGTCCTGGTGACTGAATTGAGTCCTCGGTAGTCCACACAGAAACAGAGTTCAAATGTGACACCAGGCGCGGAGGCCTGTGGGACCAAGACCACTGGGCTGGCCCATGGGCTGTTAGAGGACTCAATCACCCTAAGGCAAACATTCTGGAGACCTCCTCCTTGGTGTAAGCTATGACCCTGTCAGTCACTCTGTAATCCTTGTGCTTAACAGAAGGACTGTCTCCAGTGTCTACATCATGGATGCACCACTCAGTGACACCAGGAACCAGGGAGAACAAATCAGAGAATTGTCCCAATAGTTGGTGACAATCATTCTGCTGCTCAGGAGTCAGGGTGGAAGAGAGGATTACTCCACCCACTGACCCATCTTGCTCTGTTGCATACAGGAGGTCAGGAAGAGGCTCAGTCTCCTCCTCCATTCCAGCATCTGTTGCTAGGAGCATGTCCACTTCAGACTTTTCTAAGTGGGGCTTTCGGTGGTTGACATGTAGGACCCGCAGAGGGTTCCTGGGAGATCGCAAGTCCACCAAGTAGCTGACATCACTTTTGCTCTCCACCACCTCAAATGATCCGGTCCATCAGAGGTCCTCTTACCAGGTGTCCATACAGCAGTTCAAAGGGACTTACCCCTAAGGACTTCTGTGGCAAATCACGGTAAGCAAATAGAAGGCATGGCAAAAGGGCGTCCCACTTACGCCTCATAGGTTCTTCAAGAACCATAATCATGCCTTTGAGGGTCCTGTTGAATCTCTCAATCAGCTCATTACCTTGGGGGTGGTAAGGAGTGGTGAACTTATAAGTTACTCCTCACTCATGCCACAGGGACTTCATATACTTAGAAATAAAGTTTGTACCACGGTCTGACACCATCTCTCTGGGGAACACCACACTGGATAAAATCCCAATCAGTGCACGTCCCACCACGGGGGCCATCACTGTCCTGAACGGGATGGCTTCCGGGTACCGGGTAGCATGGTCCACCAAGACCAGGATAAACCTTTTGCCAATGGCTGTCTTGGAGTCCAGAGGCCCCACAATGTCAATGCCCACCCTTTCAAAAGAGGTGATGACCACAGGGAAGGGCTGAAGAGGAGCCCTGTGCTTACCTCCCACTCTTCCCACTTGCCTGGCAAGTTTGACAAGTCCTACAATGAGTATCTGAACTCTTGCGCATCTGGGGCCAATAAAAGTGGTTGACAAGCCTTTCAAATGCCCTGTCCTGCCCCAAATATCCAGCTAAGGGTACATCATGAGCGAAACCCAGTAGGAAGGCTCTGAAGCGCTGGGGTACCACCAGCATACGGGTTGACCCAGGCTCAGCATCCTTAGACTCACTATACAGGAGGTCATTCTCCCAGTAGATCGAATGTGATCCAGACTAGTCACCTGCTGCCTGGTTTGTGGCCTGTTGCCGCAAACCCACAAGAGAAGGGCACTTCTTCTGCTCTGCACACATTTCCTCCCTGGAGGGCCCTCCTTCTTGCTGCCAATGGGGCAGGTCCCCCAGTTCAGCAACTTGCTCCCCTGCAGGTTCCAGGGCATTCCCCTCAAGATCTGCCTCCTCCTGGACTGTGGGAACTATGGGGGCTGGTTTCCCACACCCCTTACCTCTTCTCTTTAATTCTACCTAGGCCATACTTTCAGGCTCCAGGACACCTTGAACACCCTTACTGGCTGCTATAGACCGAGTGGTCACACACGCCCACTCAAGCAGACCCAACATCTCTAAACAAGACTTCTTCTCCACCTTAGCCCAAGGGGAACTCTTTAAATCATTGCCCAACAGACAATCCACAGGCATGGCTGGCCTCACAGCAACTTGGCGAGTACCTGAGACCCCCTACCCACTCAAAGGGAACCTGAGCCGCTTTACACTGGCTCTCTGAGTTGTCCGCAGCAACTACAGGGAAAAATGCATGGGGATCAACTGCTCCTGTGACACCAGCTGACATCTGACAGCAGTCACATTGGCCCTGGTATCTCTCAGAGCCTCCACCCTATGGCCATTGATGGTCACCCACTGCCTGTATTTTTTAGTGTCATCACGCAGCTGGGTCCTAGGTACCATCTCACAATCTCCTAAAGAGACAAGGGACATTCCTACGGGACTCCACCCACCTTGGGCACCCATCCCCAGGGCTACACTTGCCATATGACGGGGTGGTGCATGAGGTGGTGCATTGCGGTCCTTTGGGGACACTGGGGATCATACCAACGGTGTCCCACTTACTTACACTGAAAGCATGCAGGTGGCCACCTGTGAACAGGTTTACCTGTTGGGGTTCTGACTTCTTCTCAGGGGGAGACAGGGAACCCTTACCTTGGTTCCCTTGGGAATTACTTTTGGGCCCTCTTTTGGAACTCTCTCTGTTTACTCTTGTCCCCCCCACTCTTCAGCTGGGGACCCTGCCCACCTGTGGCGGAGTCTCCCAAATGACCCTTGTGGACCCGGGTACTCACCCAGCTGTCCGCCTCCTCAGCAAGCTTCCTAGGGTTAGTTAGCTTAATATCAATAAGGTGCTGGTGTAGCTCTGGAAAACAATTATCAGACAAGTGCCCACATGCAAACAAATCATAGAGCTCCTCAAAAGTGCTACCCTTCACCCTTCACCCAACCATCCATACCTCTGCAAAAGAAAGACGCATATTCTATCCAGGTGGTTGCCTCCAGCTTTTTCCTGAACCTCTATCTATAGAGTTCTGGGGTCAACACATACCTGGTCATCAGGGCTTCCTTTCGTGTGGGCATAAAGCATCCTACTTTCACTGGGCAGGTCTAACAATGTATACCTCCCATCACTAACAAAGCGGCCCCACAACCCCACTCCCCAATCCTTCTCAGGGACCCGGTGGGCCAACATTGCCGTTTCATAGGCTGCAAACCAATGCCCAATATCTTCATGCTTATGGAAATCTTTGATGACATCCTTGGGGAAATATACCCTGCCTTCTACAGGCACAGATGGTGCACTGCCACCAGAGGGACTAATTTCTAAACTTTTAGCCTTAAGCTCCAATTCCCTCAAAAATCTCACTTGTGCTAATTTCTCTTTTTCCCTTTCAAAAGCTATTCTGTTATTCTCAATCTCCAGCTTCTTACTCTCTAGGTCCTTTTTATCCTTCAACTTGAGCTTGGCCATCTCCATTCTATTTCTATTTCTCTTCCTGTCCTCCAGCTCTCCTGGGGAAAGGCCCTTGGAAGAAACACTGCTGCATATGGGGGAAGACACTCTCTCCCTGGCTGGACCCAATGACCCTGTGTGATGTCCTGAATGCTTCTTCCCCTCACATTCCTTATGTTCTGGAATGTGGGGTTGGTTGCCAGGCACTAACTTGAAATGACTGGTTGGACAGTTAAGCTGACTCCTTCGCTAGATGGGGTCTCTGCTACTCTGTGTCTTGAATAAAGCTTCTTTCTACACTACTTTGAGGTCTCCTGCAATGCTTACTGAAGACACTAAGCATGGGCGGACAATCCGTTCTGCTCGCGGATTTTGCGGATTTTCTGTAAATTCGCAATCCGCGAACTCTCGCGAATTTACCGAAAATCCGCAAATTCGCACGCAGCGGATTTTTTTTCTTGGTGATACAATATTGTGGCGTGCGGCGTTCACTTACCGTCATTCAGCGTTTGCCGAATTGTTTTTCTCGATATTTTGCGAGTGCTGCGCCATTTTGGATCTTGCTGCGGGATCCCGCGGGAGTTTGGCGGCGCATCGCGAGAGTTCGCAATTGCGAACATGAAGGTGCGGCGGGCAGCAACAATCTCGCACTCGCGTAATTACAACATTTGCAATTCTGCACAAGAAATCCACTAGCAAGCAGCATAGACCTTCTGAAAATGATGATTTTTATCAGAATAACTCCTCAGGTTGACATTTGCCTGCACTTTTTGGGACTTGAGGCCTTTTGACTTTTTTTGGATCACTTTTGGATTAGAAATCAACTTTCACAAGTAAGTTTGTTTGGGGCATTACAGTTGCTGTTCTGCAGAAAAACGAGTTTTGCAAAACTGAAAGCACTCAGCAGGTGCAAAAGTTCACTCATCATTAGTAACCATTCCCTGTAGTGCTTCCTGACTGGGGCCCCTCCAGATTTCAGTTGCTAGTTGCAACAATTCTATGACTCTGCTCTGACCCTCACAGCAGGCTCATAGAATAGCTAGGCCACAAAGGTCCTGGAAAAAAAAATTGCACTGCAACAGATAGCAAATTACAGATAAGGAAGCAGGTGCCAGACTGGAATTTTAAAACAGTGACACATTAATAAATCAACCCCAAATTAATTCATGTCAGTTGAATCAGGGCAGGTGTGCTTGCTTTTCCCCCCCATAATCTACAGTGATGAACCAGAGGGTGGCATTGATGTACCAGAGGGTGGCATGGGTGAAACAGGGTGGCAGTGGTGAAACAGAGGGTGCTGTGAACCTGTGATGAATGAACCAGACGTAGAAAGAACATAGTCGCGATCGTTGTGAGCCGACAAGTAAGTTCGCAATTGCGAACTGGTACAAAACCCTCGCGAACTGGCAGAAACCCTTGCGAACACACAAAAAAAAATCCACAAGTTCGCGAGAATTCACGGATCTTGCAGATTGCGAGTTCGCAAATACGCAAATTCGCGAACGCCAGATTCGCAAAGTTCGCCCATGCTTAGAAGACACTTACCTTTACATTTTGGCGATGATCTACTCACACTGCTCTGCGGACTTCTACTTTACCGTCTGATTAAAATCACGAAGCTGACACCACTTCAGAGACCCCAACAGTAACACATTGACAACCTGCTAAAGATTTAAGGATCTTTCGGAACAAAAAAGCAACGCACTATTAGAGTGACTCTACCATTGTACTCACCCTTTGAAAGCTGAACCTGTTGTCTTCCAACGACATCTAACGCTACTGCAAGTAAGGAGAAACGGTGGTTGTGACCCTTCTTTTTTCCTTCAACCCCTGAGTTCCCGATCTGCATTTTAGGGTGTATTGTGGGCACATCCCTGAACTTCAGGGTCTGTGTCCACGAGAGGCTTCACATGCACGAAACACTCGTGGGCACATCCGTGAACTTCAGGGTCTGTGTCCACGAGAGGCGTCACATGCACGAAACACCCACGCAATGCCTCCAATCTCTCTATCAACCCATGGGCAGCCGCAAGCTCTTCTCTCCTTGCAGCATGAGAAGAAATTAACGCTTGGTCACTTCTTGCCTGTCCTTCCTGATGCTGCCTCTACGCTACGTGCGCATGCAGTGTGCAGCCATTTTGAGGTGTGTTTATTCCGGTTACTAAGCAACCATTGATGCCTCTTCGTGCGCTCTGCTGGTCTTGTGATCGCTGATGCGCACAGCCTAAAACAAACAAAACAAAAGATACTTGGTTGTATCTTTAAACTTGTGCACAGGAGGTTTATTTATCGCTGATGCGCACAGCCTTAAAGAGTTAATTTAATTATAACTGGCTAACATCATCACAACCGGCATCATCTTGTTGAATATCGGCACCATTATATCTTCCCTTGCGCACAGCTGGGATATCAGTGGCTGGGGCGCACAGCTTTAAATAAACACTTCAGTCCAATTAAAAATGCACACAAGAAGTTTCTTTCTCGCTGATGCGCACAGCTTTAAATAAACTTTGCAACTCCTTTGGACTTGTGCACAGCTAATTTTGAAACCACTGATGCACACAGCTTTCCTAAGGTTTTCTTTTTATACATTGTTAGAAATTTGATTTTTGGCTAGCTGAGACTTGCGCCAAAGCGAGGCAGAAACCACCACCCTAGTCAGGATAAGGGGGTTACACTTCTAAAATAGCCCCTGCTTACCCCCCTTGATAGTTTGGCACGAGCAGCCAGGCTTATCTTAGAGGCAGTGTGTAAAGCATTTGCACATAACAACAGTAAAACAGTGTACACACTGCAAATGTACGCCACACCAGTTTAGAAAAATGTCCAATATTTATATACTTAAGGCCAGACCAAATATGATAACAAAATCTACAATACTATACTTCAAAATCTTCACTTATCCAAATGTGCTTGAAAAATAGTTCCTTGATGTCGATAGCTCCGTCCAGGGCTATTACGGCGTTGTGAACAACAAATCCAACAGTTCTGGCTGACCTCAGGGTTGCAGGCCAACTATGGTGTTGGGAAGACCCGCAAACAGTACCTTTCAGAGATGCAGGGCGATGGGGCCCTTGAAATCACTCGCATTGCAGGTCGAGCTCCTTTCTGATGGGATCCGGAGCGCTGGCGCCAACAGGCGTAGGGTGCTGTGGTGTGAAGCGCAGTGTTGCGGCGTGCAGTGCCCCCAGGTCGCGGTGCGAGCAGCGGCTCAGTGGCGGTGTCAGATGGTGTCGTCAGTGAGACCAGGGTCGCGGTGCAAGATGGAGGCAGTGCTCATCACGGTGCTAGCAGGTCATGTTGCAAGCAGCGGCATTGTCTTTGCTGAAGCACTGTCGTCAGCTGACAAACTAGAGTTGATGACACAGGTCTCGGTGTCCAGGTCGGCACTGTGGGATGAGGGTGGTGAGTCGTGTAACTTACAAGCAGTGCCCCCGAACCACAGTGCAAGCAGCGGCGTTGACTTCGGCAGGAAGTGGTAGCATCAGGAGGGCCACGGCATCGTCGTGTAGCGAGGCGGTGCAGAGTGCGGGCCCACAGGTCGCGATGTGAGCAGTGGCTCGGTGATGGCTTCAGCAGGCATCTTCGGTGAGACCAGGGTCGCAGTGCGGCGTGGTGTCGGTGCCCTCTGCGGTGTCAAAGCTTTGGCGTGAAGCAAGGTGGTACGGAGTGCGGTGCCCACAGGTCGCGGTGCGAGCAGCGGCTCGGTGATGGCGTCAGCAGGTGGCATCGTGGGACCAGGGTCGCGGTGCGGCGTTGCAGCGGTGCCCTCTGCAGTGCCTTCAGGACATGGATTTGGCAGGGTCATTGTAGACGTCGTCGAGTGCCGTTCTTTGGGTTGCAGCACAAAACACACAGTCCCCAGTGGTGAGGGTCGAAGAACCTGAAGTCTTTGCTGTTCCTGAAACTTCGTGAACAGGGGGCAAGCTCTACCTCAAGCCCTTGGGGAGTCTCACCAATTTGGTTACAAAAAGTCCAGTCCAGGCCTTTCACTGCCCAAGACAGAAGCAGCCACTGCAGGTCAGACCAGCAAAGCACGCAGCAAAGCTGTCGTTCCTTTTAGCAGCTTCTCCTGCACTTCGTCTGTGCAGTCCTCTTGATCCAGATGAGTTCCAAAGTTCAGGGGTCTGGGACCCAGCATTTGTACACCAAATCTGCCAGGCCGTCGGTGTCGGTGTCCGCCCAGAATCAGTAGGGCCTTATCTGGCGTGAATTCCTGGCAGGCGGTGGAGACAGCTTTGTCAGAGGCAGACCAGGCCCTTTGAGGTGCAAGGAAATCTCCTCCCTCTTCCCCCATCGTAACCCAGGTCTATGTAGCCCTTTCCTGACCTACCTAGACTATCGGGAGCCACCCTGCTTCCCAGCCATCTGTCGTCCAAAAACCAGACAGGCAATCCACATTCCAACAGAGGCACACAGGATGAGTGAGCAAAATAGTACCCACTTTCTAAAAGTGGCCTCTATGAACTCAGAATGAAAAGGGCACCCTTGCTAAAGGCTGTGTCTTTAGACGCTGAGTTCAGACATACCAAACTTCATTCACTTATACCTTTTTTGGGCTGAGTACGTAGGTGGCACAATCCGGGCTGCAAGCCCACGAGTAGCGGTTGATTCACAAGCCCCAGCACCCATCAGTGCCCTTTACTGGGGACTGAAAAGTAAGACACATATCCAATCATAACACCATTTACCACAGGAGCACCAGCGCTTTACCACTAATCAGCAGTGTGAAAAGCGCGCATAAATGTTATACCAGCAACAACAGAGTCAAAACCAGGAGGGCGGAAAGCAAAAACTCGGGGGAAACACGCCAAAAGATGACAAGTCTAACACATATGCACAAAAATATAACTTCACCTGGATGTCATTATAAATTGTCTTATTCTTGCAATTGTTTTGTTTTTAGTTACAAGTACACTACTACAATTGTATTCACTTATATGTACAATTTGATACTTTTTAAGGATGTTTATTACTATTTGACGTGTGAAATTTTGCATACATGCATATAGTTGTTTATATGCATTACCATGCAGAACGTCACAGCTCCTCCATTCTTCTTAACTATTCCTGGTGATCCTCCACTTTCATGGCTTAAATGGAAAAAAGATTTTACTCACTATGCTCAAGTTTGTGGTACTTCACTAAGTGCAGAGAGGCGCACTTCTTTACTATTACATTGCTTGGGGTCCGGAGGACAAGAAGTCTTTGAACATCTCCCAGACTTATCTACTGAGGAGGCTAACTCACTAAATGAATTTGGAATTTGTATAAAGAAGCTAGACTTACACTACCTTCCCAAGGTAAGCACTGTCCTTGAACGCTATCATTTTGGGAAAAGGATGCAGAGACATGATGAATCTGTTGAACAATACATAACCAGTTTACGCAAATTAGCTTTCACCTGCAATTTTGGTTCAAATTTAGAAGAGTGCTTAAGGGATCAATTCATGTTGGGCTGCACACTAGACAAAGCAAGGGATGCTTTGTGTCAAAAAGACTCTCCTCCTCTTCAAGAAGTTCTCACCATAGCAACAAGCACTGGCGTTGCCAATAGGTTTCGCATTTGGAAAGTTGGAGCTATTGGCTTTGTAAATGACATTTTATATTTATATATTGTTATTGGCAATGCCAATAACGATATATAAATATAAAATGTCATTTACAAAACCAATAGCTCCAACTTTCCAAATGCGAAACCTATTGGCAACGCCAGTGCTTGTTAAAAGGAGCAGCAGGTGCAGTATAACCAGCGTCCAAGGCCTCAGGACCCCCTGAACCTTAATTATTGCTGGTTTTACTGCTATGGCGTTGGCGCAGCCTCCTAGTTTGTGACAAGGCCCATGTAGGGCCGGATAGGCAGTTTATTCCTCTGGTTATTTCCCTGGTGGGCTGGGTCCTCGGAGGTCGGGTTTGAAAGACCTCGGCCGTTCCTGGTGTTTCTCCAGCTGCGGGGGTTAATTGCAGCAGGGAGGGCAAGCTTCAAGGCGGAGAGTGAGGGATGGAGTGAAAAGGAAGAGAGAAAGCGATCCGAGACAGAAACGAGAGAAGGAGAGAGAGAGAGAGTCGATTGATGGAAAGAGAGATGGCGGGATGCGACGGGGCTCCTACTGCCCCCTAGTCCGGGTGGGCCCGCAGCGCCCTGGCTACGGCGCCGCTGCACACACAGCCCTCTTGTAGGCTTCCCTGTGGTTTGACCGCACATCTGTTTCGAGGAAGGACTCTGCGCCCTTCAAGCACACTTCGAACAGGAATGCCAGCCGCGAGCTCAGACCTGCCCAGAGAGGTCTGCCTGCCCTCTGAGCCCCTCCTGAGGTCCCGGGTCTGCAGCTCGATGTAAACAGAACTCTCCGGTGGTTTGTAAGGTGCGCATCGGCGCATACCCGCATTCCACGTTCATCCTGGCCTTGCAGATGCACGAGGGGAGCCACAGAGAGGAAGTTTACTGTCCAGGATCACACAGTCGGTCAGCTTGTAAGAGCGGCGAGAAACCCAAAAGGCCACGTGAAGATGCAGTAAATAGACCGGACTTACTGTCACAGAGACCGCTCGCAAGATATATTTAATTACTATCTTTTTTAGTTTTTTTAGGCCTGGCATTAGATAAGACTTTTTGATTTTACAGAACTATACATATATATATATATATATATATATATATATATATATATATATATATATCAGTGTCTCCGGTGTGGCCTCTGCTTCTTCACGTGGTGGAGGAGTTGCAGTGAAATTTTTGCGCGGTTTCCAGTAACGCGCTACAGGGGCTCCGTTCTGTCAAGCGGCCCGGGCTTCTACTGGTTCCTGCTTCGGCGGCTTCTCACTAGTGCAAGGTATTGCAACAGCCCGTGCTCGCCTCTCGACACATTGGAATTCTGGGCAGCCGCAATTTGGATCGTGACTGCACGAAGGTGGAAATCTGCATTGTCATTTCTACCCCTGCTCGTCTGACAAGTGTGTTTGAGAGGCTGGAACGTTCGGAGACGGGAGGGAGCACTTAATGACATTAATTTCTGGATATTGACTGTGTCAAGTCGTGAACCTGCCACATTTTCGTGAATCCACAAGGACACACCCCATTCAAAACTTACCTTGAAGTGCATCCTGGGGTTTCTAGTGTGTACGAACTGCAAGCTGTTTTGAAACTCTACAAGGGGGTGTGGCGACCCACAACCAATGGGATGGTGGCAGGGTGATTTTAACGAGTGACTGTGTCTCCAGCATACATTTGATGGCAACTGAGGAAGGCCACAACTTGGCCGAAATGCATCTTGCCGTTTGTCAAATAAAGTGCTTCCATCAGTGTCTCCGGTGTGGCCTCTGCTTCTTCACGTGGTGGAGGAGTTGCAGTGAAATATATATATATATATATATATATATATATATATATATATATATATATATATATATATATATATATATATAACTTAATTATAGGTGCTCACAGCTGGCCTTCATCTATTGTTCTGTTGTGTCACTCACATTTTCCTTCCTCTACTACAGCTTACAGCATTGGTAAGACCACTTCAGACACTGGCTAACTTCACTGTGAGTGATAGCACTGCGCCCCTTCACGCATCGGACTCATCCACAGGCAAAAGTAGTTTCTTCAAGTGCAAGAGACTACTACGGTATTGTGAGCTCTTGGAGACCAAAACATATTTTTGCTTTTGCCAATAGATTTTTTTTTTTGATTGAAGAGGGCTAAACAGGTTTCCCAACAATAAAGTTCTGCAAAAACTACAACACAACAAGCACCAACAACGCCCAAAGGCTGGTGGATAAGGCAGGATCTGGTGACTTTGCCAAGGCTTATTTTGAGCTGTACCTCGCACATTGTCTCAAGGTGCTCACATGCTGCAAAGCTTGAAATTCAGGGTCCAACAGTCACCGTGCCAAGGCAGTCAAGACTAACGTCACCAATCGGTAATAACTCGTTAGTGGATGTCAGATGCGTAGTACAGGCGAGTAGTGAGGTCACAACTAGCCTGAAATAAGGAAATGCCCTGCTGGGTTTATACATGTTTCCACTCACTAAGAGGCAGCAAAAAAACAAATCCCGGGTCTTCTAAAAGCAAACTCATCAGTGAACTACATCGTGGCTTGAAAGTTGTGCCTTGAAATTATTATTTACAATGGCCGTAAAAACAAAATATAAGGCAGCAGGACTAAAACCACCAATTCATAGACATCAGAAGAATGCATCTGAAAGAGTTGAGGCTGTGCTCATACAGGCAGGCAGGAGGCGTGACGTGGAGGTTTAAATGGCAAATGCGGCCTTGATCATCCGCCCTTGCCAGGGGCGGTCGTTTTAGCACATTGACTCAGAGTTAGTGCTGGCTCGAACCCCGCCCGCAGGAACTCTGCGTTCTCGTCTCCAAGGACAGTAAACGGAGAACCATTACATTGGGTAATAGTAAAAATGCATTACAGTGCTTCGAAACGGCAGAAGCGCTAGGTAAATTAAAGTTACTACTGCCATCTTTCACGAAGTGCAGCCCACCGAAGTGTACGGATGGGAGACGGAGGACAGAATTTCCCTCACCCATTCATATTCTGCAACTGATCCGGCAGGCTCAGTGAACACGCGGGCAGGTGTGGGTGTAGGGTTACAGGTGTGGCAGGAAAGACATCACATCGGGAATTCCTTTCAGCTGAACCTGACTGACAGGTTTCTTTCTAAACACCGAATCGAGGGAAAAAGAAAAAAAAAAAACACAAATGGAACCCCATCCACAGGCAGTGCAGTGTGTCACAAACCACAAACAAGTCAGGTCCCGGGCCGCGCTGTGATTGGCTGACGTCACGGGGTGTCCCGGGCCGGCAGCCAATCACAGCGCGGCCCGGGAATGACGTCACGGAGGTGTCCCAGGCCGGCAGCCAATCACAGCGCGGCCCGGGACAAAGGGGCGGGGCTTAAAAAAGCACCAGAAACGCCCCCGAATCGCGTTTTCAAGAGAAAGCGCGATTGACAGCCTCTGTCTCCCAATGGCTAGCCTCCATTTATGGAGCTAGCCAATGAGAGGCAGAGGCGGTGCCGACATCCATACTGAAGACAAAAGTTTTCAAACTGGGAGGGGCACTTCGTGCCCCTCGCCAGGTCGAAACCTAAAAACACATGAACATTCAAAATATTGTATTAATGTCATACATAAAGACTTCTTGTTAGAAGGGGCGATCCTAGGGGGGACGGAGGTCGCTCTCCTGACCACCCCGTGACCCGCCTCTCCCAGGAACGCTGCCGAGCACAGGCGTGAGGCCCTACAGGAGAGTGCTTCGTATTTAGGATCGTACACGCTGAGATTCCACCACTCTATAAATGGACACCACACAGAGATTACTGAATAAAAGGTTCTTTATCAAGCAGTAGTTATGAGGTACTTTCAGGTCAAATAGTCAAATATTTACATTTAGGTCGAAGGTTCATAAGTTCTTGGTTGTAGGGGTGTGGGGAGCTGGACAGTCACAGTATTGGGGCCAGTACGACGCGTATCCGGCGCACGGCTCTCAATCTTCGAGCCGGGGAATACGGGCTGTTGTAGGTGTCGGTCGCACTGGTTGCTCCACTCACCCTCCTCGAGTTACGTTGTTTTGGTAGCGGCGTCGGTCCAGCCGGACCAGGGTACTCCTCGAGCCGCGACCAGGTCAGCAGGGCTCGGGTACGAGTGAACGGAGGGTTCATCAGTTCTTGGGGAGCCGCGGCCACGTCAGCAGGGCTCAAGCAGAGGTTGTTGTAGCTTCGTGGGGTTGCAAGGGAGCTGCGACCAAGTCAGCAGGGCGCAAGCAGAGGCTGGTAGATTTCAAGAGAGCCGCGACCAAGTCAGCAGGGCTCACGCCGAGGTTGATAAAGTTCGAGGGAGCCGCGACCAAGTCAGCAGGGCTCACAGGTTCCAAAGTTCGGGAAGGGATCTTCTTGTGAGATGGTTGAGCCGGGACCAGGTCAGCAGGGCTCTCTTCGTCCAGGATTCAACTGCCCGCTAGTTCCATAGCGGCCCTGGTTATAGTCCTGTTTCCCTTTGAAGTCCGAGCCTTCGCAGGCAGGTATCTGGTGCCCCGGGGCTGATTGTTGGGGTTTCCTGCTATCCGGGCCCTTGATCCTTTGAAGATGGGTCTGGGGGTTTCCAGACACCCTGCAGGGAGTGGGGCCAGCTCTCGGGGAGGCCGAAGGGGTGATCGAAACCCGTCTTCAGGGGAGGCCAGAGGTGTGATCGAAACTACTCCACCCTATCTCACTCAAAGGAAGCCCTCTACCCCCCAGCCGGGGTCATGCAGGGGGCTATGGAGTCAGGGATCTTAGGGATGGGTGATGGCTACCGGAGGGCTTCGGGGTTGATGCGGGTTGGGGGCGTCCGGTACCAGGAAGATAGATGGCGGGATACGGGGATGGTCGTCCTATCGGTAGGGTCATGGAGCGAGCGGGGCGGACAGAAGATGGGACGACCAGGGGTTTCTGCTGTACAGGGGCAACTGTCGGGGCGCTGCAGGTTGGGGGGTACCACGCCACGAGGCCAGGTCTAACACTCCTCTACTGATAAGAAAGAAAATTCTGATGTTAAAGTAGTTGCAGATAGTACTACTAAAGGAGACAGTTCTACCAAACCTAAAACGTTTCCCACCCAAAAAGTTCTCATCCCAAGAAACATTCAAGGAAGATGCTTCAGGTGTGGTAACTCTGGTCACTTGGAGAATTTTAAAGGATGCCCAGGATGGAAGACAATGTGTAAGGCATGTGGAAAAAAGGGACATAACTATAAATGCTGCAGAACAGAGTAAAAAAAAAGGTCAGTGAAGTTGACCTTTATGAGGATGATCTAGAGGAAATAGAGATACTCCAAGAAGGATGTGATGCAAAGGATGGTCCACATGAACTTGTGTTGGTCAACGATTCACCAGTCAGTATGCTTTTTGACTTTGGGATCAAAATCACCCTGGTTTCCAAGAACATTTATGACGCGGTAGGCTCTCTGCCGCACCGGAGGGCTGTCCCCAGTGTCCACATCGTGGACGCACCAATCGGTGACACTGGGGACGAGCGAGAATAGGTCGGAGAATTGTCCCAGTAACTGGCGACAGTCCTCGCGTTGTTCTGGGGTGAGGGAGGAGGAGAGACTCACCCCTTCACTGAGCCATCCTTCTCTTTAGCACACAGGAGATCGGGTAGAGACTCCGTGTCCTCTTCTACTCCATCGTCGGTGGCTAGGAGCAAACCCAGCTCAGTCCGCACGAAGTGAGGCTTGAGGCGGTTCACATGGAGGACCCTGAGCGGGTTCCGGGGGGACTGCACATCTACTAAGTAGGTGACTTGGCTCTTGCGCTCTACTACTTTGAAAGGCCCGGTCCACTTGTCCCGAAGGGTGCAGGGTTCTACCGGGGCCATCACCCACACCTGTTGACCCAGTTGAAACTCGACCAGAGTGGCATTCTGGTCATACCAGCGTTTCATTTCCTCCTGGCTCGCCTCCAGGTTCGCCTCCACGAGCTCCCTAAATTTCCGAGTCTGATTCCGGAGGGTCAGGATGTATTGAAACACATCTGGGGGAGGGTCTCGGGGTGCCGCTTCCCAGCCCTCCTTGACCAGGCTGAGGGGTCCCCGGACGGGGTGTCCGTACAGCAGCTCGAAAGGACTGAACCCCAAGGACTTCTGGGGGACTTCCCGGTAGGCGAACAGAAGGCAGGGTAGGAGGATGTCCCACTTGCGCCTCAGGGGCTCTTCAAGGCCCATGATCATTCCTTTGAGGGTCCAGTTGAATCTCTCAACCAGGCCGTTACCTTGGGGGTGGTACGGGGTGGTGAACTTGTAGGTCACCCCACATTGTTGCCACAGGGACTTCGTATATTTCGAGATGAAGTTCGTTCCTCGGTCGCTCATGACCTCTCGCGGGAATCGGTGGCCCAGGGCGGTGCGGGGATCCAGGGGTCCCACAATGTCGATTCCCACCCGTTCAAAGGGGGTACTGACTACGAGGAAGGGTTGGAGGGGAGCCTTGTGCTTCCCTCCGCTCTTCCTGCTGGCCTGGCACGGCGGGCAGGACTTGCAGTGGGTCTCTAAATCGGCGAGCATTCGTGGCCAATAGAAATGGGTGACCAGCCGGTGATAGATTTTATCCTGTCCCAGGTGTCCCGCCAAGGGCACGTCATGGCACAGTCCCAGGAGGAAGTCTCAGAATCATAGGGGTACCACCAGCACCCGGGCTGACCCTAGTTCGGCAGACTTTTGCTCACTGTACAAGAGGCCATTCTCCCAGTAGACCCAATGGGATCCGGACTGGTCGCCAGCAGCCTGGGCGGTGGCCTGATATCGCGGACCGACGAGGGAGGGGGAGGTGGCCTGTTCCTGGCAGAACTCCTCCCGGGAAGGCCCACCTTCTTGGCGCCATTGAGCCAACTCGGGTAGGTCGCCCAATTCAGTGATTTGCTCGATGGTAGGGCCGAGGGAGTCTGCGTCGAGGTCGCTTTCTTCTCCTGCAGGGAGACCGAGGGGTTCTGGGAGTCCGCCTCCTTCCCTGTCGTCTGAGGTCTGGCCTACGTTCTCTGGCTCTACCCCCGGGGGTGGGTATTCTGGCAGTCATGGACCGAGTAGTGGCGCACACCCATTCAGGTAGGCCTAGCATTCCCAGGTGAGCCTTCCGCTCTACCTGCGCCCACCAGGAGCTCTCCAGATCGTTGCCCAGTAAACAGTCGACCGGCATGGTGGGTCGTACGGCTCATTGTAAAGTACCGGAGACTCCCCCCCACTCGAAGGGAATTCGAGCCATACTGCAAAGACTTTCAGAATTGTCGGCCGAAATAACAGGGCAAAAGACGTGTGGTATCATTTGTTCTTCGGTGACCAGGTGACAGCGATCCGCCGTAACACTCGCCCCGGTGTCGCAAAGGGCCCCTATGCGGTGCCCATTGACCGTCACCCACTGCCGATATTTCTTGGTGTTGGCCGGCAGGGGGGCTCCAGGGATCATTTCTCTATCTCCTAGGGATACTAGGGACATGGCGGCAGGCTCCCACTCTTCCTGATCCTCAACCTCTTCTCCTAGGGCAACAGTGGCTATCTGGCGGGCTGGGGGGCCCGCAGCAATGGGCCTCTTGTTCATGGGACACTGGGGGTCACTGGCATAGTGGCCTGGCTGTTGGCATTTGTAACACGCTATATTGGATCTCGGACCCTGGGGGCCCTGCACTGGACATGGAGGGAGGTGGAGAGTTTTGGGGCTGGTTCCTCGGGGGCTACGCTGGGGTCCTGACTGGAATTCTCGTTGTCTACCTTGGCCTTCTCCCCCTCTCTGGCAGGACGGTTCCTGACCATTCCGAGCATAGTCCCCCATGGGGCCCTTGGGGACCCGGGTGTTCACCCAACGATCCGCCTAGACGGCGAGCTTTCGAGGGTCTGTCAGCTTGCTGTCAAGGAGGTGCTGGCGCATTTATACAAAACAATTCGTGGACAGGTGCTCCCAGGCTATTAAGTCAAACAATTCCTTAAACGTGGTGACCTTACTGCCCTTAATCCACCCTTCTGAGGCCCGGCTGTAAAAGGTAACATACTCCACCCACGTGGTGCCAGGTATCTTTTTGCAGTCTCGGAATCGCTGCCTGTACATCTCGGGGGTGAGCCCATATCTAGCTAACAGGGCCTCCTTCATGTGGCTGTACGAGTTCATTACTGTGGAGGGTAGGTCCAGCAGGGTGTCTCTCCCCTCGCTCAGGAACCTCCCCCACAATCCGGCCTCCCAATCCTTCTGTGGGACTCTGTGGGAGGTCATAGCTACTTCATAGGCTTTAAACCATTGCTGAATGTCGTAATTTTTATAGTACTCTTTCACCACATCTTTGGGGATGTGAACTTTAGCCTCCACAGGGGGAGGGGTCCCTCGGTTCCCCGGGGGCCCGGTTTCTTCACTCCTCACCTTGAGTTTGATCGCTTTCAGGCTGCGTTCATGCTCCAATTGAAACTTCTTTCCTTCATGTTCTCTCTGTAGTTTCTTCTCTTCCAACTCTCCTTGTAAGCGCAATTGTTCTACGGCCAACTTTTTATCGGCTAATTTGAGCTCTCATTCGATTTTGATTTTAGCTAGTTCTAGCTCGTGGATTCTGCTTCTCTCTCGGTCTGCCAGCTCCTCAGGGGACAGGCCCCTCTCCAAGGTGCTACTCCGTGCTGGGGGGTCGGTTCTTCCCCTCTCTAGGACGCTGGGTTTGTTCTGTTGTCCCTCCTCCACGCCGTTCCCTTCTGTTTGGGGGAGAGGGGCCCCGGACTCCACCCAGGCCTTCAGGGCTGTCTGAAAATCCTCTTTGGTGCTAAAACCAGTGGTAGCGATTTTAAAGTCTTTACAGAACTATTTTAGGTCTCTATGAGTGTATTCCTCCAACCGGTCCTCTTGGAATGTTGGATTCACGTTGGTTCCAGTGTGACTCATGGTGGTTCTTCGGTAGGTAGTGTGTCAGCCGCTCACTGTACGATCTCTAAATGTCGAATGTATGACATTACAATGCATGCTTTTACCACGCATGCCTTTACATCGCAGGTTTTACAACGCATGCTGTTACAACGCATAGTGTTGAGGGGTGCTGGATAGTGAATAGTTTAATTTATTATTCCAACTCCAGTCCCTGTGGATAGTAGGGAAGGTGTTGGATAGTAAATTAAATCTATTCCCTATCCTAGAGCGCCCCCCAGCGCAATGCGTTGTAAAAGTTGCGTCGTAAAGGCACTGCGTGGTAAAAGTTGCGTTGTAAAGGATGTTCCCCCTAAATGTCGGCTCGGATTCCGTCGCTTGCCACCAATGTTAGAAGGGGCGATCCAAGGGGGGACAGAGGTCGCTCTCCTGACCACCCCGTGACCCGCCTCTCCCAGGAATGCTGCCGAGCACAGGCGTGAGGCCCTACAGGAGAGGGCTTCGTATTTAGGATCGTACACGCTGACATTCCACCACTCTATAAATGGACACCATACAGAGATTACTGAATAAAAAGTTCTTTATCAAGCAGTAGTTATGAGGTACTTTCAGGTCAAATAGTCAAATATTTACATTTAGGGCGAGGGTTCATAAGTTCTTGGTTGTAGGGGTGTGGGGAGCGGGACAGTCACAGTACTGGGGCCAGAACGACGCGTATCCGGCGCACGGCTCTCAATCCTCGAGCCGGGGGATACGGGCTGTAGTAGGTGTCGGTCGCACTGGTTGCTCCACTCACCCTCCTCGAGTTACGTTGTTTTGGTAGCGGCGTCGGTCCAGCCGGACCAGAGTACTCCTCGAGCCGCGACCAGGTCAGCAGGGCTCGGGTACGAGTGAACGGAGGGTTCCTCAGTTCTTGGGGAGCCGCGACCACGTCAGCAGGGCTCAAGCAGAGGTCGGTAGATTTCAAGGGAGCCGCGACCAAGTCAGCAGGGCTCACGCCGAGGTTGATAAAGTTCGAAAGAGCCGCGACCAAGTCAGCAGGGCTCACAGGTTCCAAAGTTTGGGTAGCGATCTTCTCGTGAGATGGTTGAGCCGCAACCAGGTCAGCAGGGCTCTCTTCATCCAGGATTCAACTGCCCGCTAGTTCCAGAGCGGCCCTGTTTATAGTCATGTTTCCCTTTGAAATCCGAGCCTTCGCAGGCGGGTATCTGGTGTCCCGGGGCTGTTTGTTGGGGTTTCCTGCTATCTGGCCCTTTGATCCTTTGAAGATGGGTCCGGGGGTTTCCAGACACCCAGCAGGGAGTGGGGCCAGCTCTCGGGGAGGCCGGAGGGGTGATCGAAACCCGTCTTCAGGGGGAGGCCATAGGTGTGATCGAAACTGCTCCACCCTAGCTCACTCAGAGGAAGCCCTCTACCCCCCATCCGGGCATGGCGCGTCTGGTGCCTGTGTTTCGCTGGGGCCGAGGTCATGCAGGGGGCTATGGAGTCAGGGATCTTAGGGAAGGGTGATGGCTACCGGAGGCCTTCGGGAATGATGCGGGTTGGGGGCGTCCGGTACCGGGAAGATAGATGGCAGGATACGGTGATGGTCGTCATATCGGTAGGGTCATGGAGGGAGCGGGGCGGACAGAAGATGGGACGACCGAGGGTTTCTGCTGTACAGGGGCAAATTGTCAGGGTGCTGCGGGTTGGGGCGTACCATGCCACGAGGCCAGGTCTAACACTCCTCTACTGAAAAGAAAGAAAATTCTGATGTTAAAGTAGTTGCAGATAGTACTATTAAAGGAGACAGTTCTACCAAACCCAAAACGTTTCCCACCCAAAAAGTTCTCATCCCAAGAAACATTCAAGGAAGGTGCTTCAGGTGTGGTAACTCTGGTCACTTGGAGAATTTTAAAGGATGCCCAGGATGGAAGACAATGTGTAAGGCATGTGGAAAAAAGGGACATAACTATAAATGCTGCAGAACAAACAGAATACAAAAAAAGGTCAGTGAAGTTGACCTTTATGAGGATGATCTAGAGGAAATAGAGGTACTCCAAGTAGGATGTGATGCAAAGGATGGTCCACATGAACTTGTGTTGGTCAACGATTCACCAGTCAGTATGCTTTTTGACTCTGGGGTCAAGATCACCCTGGTTTCCAAGAACATTTATGAATCTAATCTTTTGGGCAAAGTTACTATTCTAACTCCGGTTGTAATGGCCCACAAGGCCAATGGTGAGATCCGGCTCTGTGTGGATTTGAGGGAACTCAATAAGGCTGTCATAGTTGACCACTACCCTTTGCCCAACATAATTAAAATGTTGTGTTCACTAGAAGGGGCAAAATACTTTTCTTCCCTAGGCCATATCTCTGCTTACCACCAGGTCAAGATTCACCCTGCCTCTCAAGATTTGAGAACTTTCGTCACACCTTTTGGCACATTTAGGTTTTCTGAGAATGCCCTTTGGTCTTATTTCTGTTGCGTCAGGGTTTCAGAGGGCGATGGAGGGTATTCTTAGAGGCCTACATGGCGTTAAAGTGTACCAAGATGATGTACTCATCTTTGGCAGGGTTCTGGAGCAACATAACGCGAGGCTGAAGTCTGTATTGGAAAAGTTAAAGGATGCAGGTCTCACTATTAGAGCGGACAAGTGCAAATTTGATGTAAAAGAAATAGATTAACTTGGTCACTCTCTGTCTGCTGCTGGCATCAGACATAAATCTTCGTTGGTGAGTTCCATTAACAGTCTACGAGCTCCGTCAAATAAGGACGAGCTAGTCAAGTTTCTTAGTATGGCAGAGTTTTATCATAAGTTTGTTCCAAATTTTGCCAGGAAAACCTTATGTCTCAGATCGCTGTTAAAGAAGGGAAGTGAATTTGTTTGGCCTGAGACTTGTGAAGTGGAATTCCAAAACATCAAGAATCACTTTAATGATGCACCTTGTCTAGGTAGTTTTGACCCAACAAAGGTTTCGTATCTGATGACGTATGCGAGTGCAACTGGTTTGAATGCTGTGCTGTTACAGAAAGTTGATGGAGAAGAGAAAACTATTTTATTTCTTTCCAGACCATTGCGGGGTGCAGAATGTAGTTATTCGGTTGTGGAGAAGAAGGCTCTTGGAGTGTTCTGGGCGGTGCGCAAACTAAGAAAGTCTTTGTGGGGAAAAAGATTAAACATTTATACTGACCACAAACCACTTAAGGATGTGTTTTCAAAAAAGGAATAGATTTTGTTTCTCATCGCATAAGAAAAAGGGTGGTGGCCTTACAGGAATTTAATTTTGATATTTCATACTTGCCTGGTTCCTTGAATCTTTTGGCAGACTGCCTGTCAAGGTTCAGTGGTGAAAATGATAGGTTGGAGGGCTATGTTGAGTGGTTTGGTGGTGAAGAGATTGAAAGAGGAGAAAGAAAAAGAGGCGATGAATAGAAGAAAAGATAGATATGATGAAAGAAAGGGTGTGAAAGACACCTTTGTCAGTGTGGGTGACTGGGTAAAGATCACCCCCAGATTCATCATTGTCCTCTTTTGCGAGTCCTTAATAGCGATTATTAAGGAATCGCTATTAAAGACTCGCAAAACGGGATGCATATAGAAATCGCAATTAATTTTGCGATTTCTACTGCTTCCTTATTTGCGATTCGCTAATTGCTAATCGCAAATAAGGAATGGCTGTCCCATTCATTTCTATGGGCCTCAAGGCCCATAGGAATGAATGGGGAGTAATTCCTTATTTGGGATTCGCGATTAGCGAATCGCAAATAAGGAAGCGATTTCAAGGGTGTCAGGTGTCCAAAGGACACCCTGTAGCACCCCTGAAATGCAAATGTACACAGGTGTTGCGCACACACATGTCCTTTGGACATGTGTGTGTGTAACATACAACTTAGAAAAATGCACTAAAGTGCATTATTCTAAGTTTTCGCTATTTACCACGAAGTTACACTTCGCAGTAAATAGCGGCCCCATATTGCGAATTCGCAATTTTTAAAAGGTTCATGAATAGCATTTAAGGAATCTCTGATTGAGATTCCTTAAATGCGATTCTTCGCAATTTACCGAGTTCTGTAATTGCGATTTTTGCATTTGGGATGATGGATCCCAAATGCAAAAATAGCGCTCGCAAAGGGCCGGATTCTCAGAATCTGGCCCTTTGCGAGACGATTTTACTTTGATGAATCTGGCCATAAATCTCAAAGGAAAACTGGTAGTCCTTCAAAATTCAGTAGAGCTTTTAAGGTTATTAAAGTCTTCAAAAATGCAATAAAGACAAGTGACCACAGAATCTGGAAATTGGGAAGAGTGGCGAAATGTTCAGTTAGATCCACCTCTGATGCGAGCTCTAGGGGTTGTGCTGCAACTCAAAATCCTGTTCCAGAAAATGTCATTGTGAGTGAAAGAGGTGGTAGACCTTGTCGCTTAAAGCGTATTCCTCACCACTTGCAAGATTATGTTTCTTGAGTCTTTTGCTCATTGCTTTGTATCAGTTGCGTACCTTTGGCACTGTTTTGGTTACTCCTTTGTATTCTTTTCTTGTGTTAGATGCGTTACTTGCTTTTAACTTTATTCATATGTATTTTGATTTGGTAAAGCTTGCACAAAGTTTGTAAGTTTACTTTGGATGGTGGAGGGGGAAGGATGTGTGGTGTCCTGAATGCTTCTTCCCTTCACATTCCTTATGTTCTGGAATGTGGGTTTGGTTGCCAGGCACTAACTTGAAATAACTGGTTGGACAATTAAGCTGACTCCTTCGCTGGATGGGTCTCTGCTACTATGTGTCTTGAATAAAGCTTCTTTCTACACTACTTTGCCGTCTCCTGCCGTGCTTATTGTATTTATTTTTAAAGTTTTATAGAGTGTGAACAAGATCCTTACAGATATCAGAGCGCTTTACACACATATGGGATAAAAAGACAAAAGAATAATTAACAAGGCATTTTTGTGCAAAGAGGAGCAGAAGGTTATCAATAGAGAGCAATGCAAGGTAACAAAGGTACATAGGTGGTCAGGCCAGACAATGTAGTAAAAGGAAAAATAACGAGTCTCGGCATTTCCTCAGCCTATATTCATGTTAATTTAGCCAAGAGGATCGATTTTACTTCTTTTTTGAAGGATGCCGTGGAAGAGATAAGTCTGGTTTCTGGAGGGAGGGCATTCCAGATCCTAGGTGCCATCCCTGAGAAGGAGCGTTTATACGTTTTTTTCTTATGGAATCTTTGTGCTTTCAAAAGAAGATTTTCTGCACTTCTTGTGGCTCTTGAGCCACCTGAAATTGACAATTTCTGAGCGAGGTAACTAGGCGAGTTGTGGTGTATAGCCTTGTGTGTCATGCACCGATTTTCAGGTGTATTCTAGCTTTGTATGGCAGCCAATTCAAGGATTTTAAGTCAGGAGAGATGTGTGAGCGTTTTTTTGATCCAGTGATAAGTCTCGCTGCAGCATTAATAGAGGCTCTTAGTGGTGCGGTTGTCGATATGGGGAGGCCACAGAGGGCGACACTTCCATAATCTACCCGAGGGATAACTAGGGCTTGGACTGCGGTCTTGAAGTCATTGGCTGGGAGGAAGGGTTTCAGCTTCCTCAAAGTATTGATTTGGAAATTAGCTCCCTTTGTTGCATTGCTGATATGATGTTGCATATTGAGATTGGAGTCAAGGGTTATGCCTAAAGATTTCGCTGAATCCACAATGATAGGTTGGACATTGAGTGCAGTTAGGTGTTTAAGCCAAGCCTGAGTGATGGGGACTTTGGCAGGAGGTGCTATTAGGAGGATTTCCGTTTTTTGAGCGTTAAGTTTGAGATGATTCTCGGCCAACCAAGTCTGTGTGTTCCTAAGCGTTGTGTTGAGTAGTTTGATGTCTTCAGGGGATTGTATTTTAAGTGACAGTTGGGTGTCGTCTGCGTACATGTGAAATTGCACATTAGATGCTTGCAGCAGTGCGGTGAGTGGTTCCATGACTAGATTGAACAATGTTGGGGATGGGGAGGATCCTTGTGGGACACCTAGTGTTACTGGAATGGGTGAGGGTTTGGGCCCGATGTAGGTAAAATTCATTTACCGATTTCAAAATACCGATTTTTACCGAATCGGTATTCTGAAATCAGAAAATGAGATGTAGAGAAAAAAAATCGGTAAAATACCGATTCGGTAAAAATCGGTATCGTGTTTCGATACTTACCGAATCGGTAATTACCGAATCGGTAGATACCGAATCGGTAATGGCAATACAACCCTATGGGCCAAAAGGCCCATAGGAATGCTTTGGAAAAACCGAATCGGTATTTACCGATTCGGCAAATACCGATTCGGCAAATACCGAATCGGTAAATACCGATTCGGTAAATACGGAATCGGCAAGCAAGTAAAAGTGAAACCAATGAAAACAGCCAATGAGGTGGAACCACCCTCCCCCCCCCCTAGCAGGGAGTGGCTACCCAGGCAGGTGCAACTCATTAGAACTTTCTGGAGAGGCAGCCAGAGCTGAGCAGTGAGAGTGAGCAGCAGAGAGAGTGGTAGCTGATTTTGCAGACAGTGGAAAATGGCAAGCAGCTCAGAGAGCCAGAAGGCTGAGAGGAAGCGTAAAGTCAAGTTCAGCAGCATGGAGCTGCAAGTACTGGTGGAGGAGGTGGTGAGGGTCCACAGGCAGCTCTTTGGGAGACTGTCCCTCACAGTCCCTGAGTCCACCAATAGGAAACTGTGGAGTGCCATCAGTGAGAGGGTCAATGCTGTTGGTGTGACCCCCAGGAGCCTGGAGGACCTCAAGAAGAGGTTTTATGATATCCGGAGCCACACCAAGAGGAAATTGTCAGAGCTCCACAAGCAGGCAGGTCTGACCCGTGGAGTCAGGAAACCCGCACCCCCCCTGACTGACCTGGAGGAACTGATGGCCACAACCATCGAGACGGAGAGTGTGGTGGGAGTAGGGGACACGGACAGCTCAGCCAGAGCTACAGCAAAAGGTAAGAAGCATGCGCAGCATGACACACCCAACCAGACACCTCCCCTTTAGCCTCAATGTACAGCCAAACCCCAGTCCAGTACTGCTAGCACCATACATGAGCAATGCATTATGGGAAATGTAGTCAGCTAATGTAGGAACATATGTCAGTGCACATTAATCTGCAATGCACATTAAAAAATAATCAGAGTAATGAAAGTGACATGTGCAATGCTTTTATTGTAGGGACTGTAAGACATTTGCACTCAGTTCACAAATGCTTCTTTATACCTAGGGGCGCCATCAGGCAGTGGAGCAGCAGCTGCACAAGCGACAGCTCCAGCGACAGCGGACAGTGTGGTGGCAGGGCCAAGCACCATGGATGCCTCGCAGGAGGAGGAGGACAGCAGTGCCATGGTCAATGTGGATGACCCAGTACATGCCCTCTTATTTCCCCACTCCCCCCCAACTGTCACAATCTCCCCCATTGCAGTTCTCACCAGAGAACTCCCCCACACGGTCCCAGCCAGCACCTGCCGCATCTCCAGCCAGGAGGAGCATTGTGGCCCCAATTACAATCATGGAGGGAGCTGCGGGTCAGGCACCAGCACCCACACCAGCGACACCTGTGGCACAGCAGTCCACCCAGCAGGCCAACACCAATCGCCGCCGCCCACGCACTCCCAGCAGTGCATGTCCATCAGGAGAGGGCACCGTCTTCCAAGGGCTTGAGGGGAGCATGGTGCGAATTAAGCATGGGCGAATTTTGCGGATCTCGCGTTCGCGAATTTTGCGGATTTGCGGATTCACAATCCGCAAAATCCGCGAATTCCCGCGAATTTGCGGATTTTTTTTTTTTGTGTTCGCCCGTGTTTCTGCCAGTTCGCGAGGGTTTTTACAATTTCGCAATTTGCGAACTTACCTGTCGGGTCGCAAGTTTTGCGAACTTGTTGTTTCTACATGTCCAGCCTGTTTGGGACACTCTTCTTCATCACTGCCACTCTCTGTCACCACTGCCACTCTCTGACTACTCATACCACCCTCTGGCCCACCCATGCCACCCTCTGTTTCATCACCACACCCTCTGGTTGTCCAGTGTACATTATTTTCGGCAAAGCAAAGCACACCTTCCCTGCCTCAAGTGACCTGAATTAATTTGGGGCTGATTAATGTGTCACAGAATATTTTTTTAGCTGGCACCTGCTTCCTTAGTGCGCCCTGATTAGTGATCTTTTGCACTTGCTAAGTGCTTTCATTGTTGCAAAATTAGTTACAACACCTGCCCTGCCCCAACTGACAATAATGAATTAGGGGCTAATTAATGTGTCACTGAAAGAATTTAAAGTTCCAGCCTGGCACCTGCTTGTCTGCTCCTTTAGCTGTAAATCAGGACCTTTGTGGCATACAGTTAAGGTCAGAGCAGGGTCACACAATAGTTGCAAGCAGGCAACCGAATTCTGGAGGGCCCCCTCAGGAAGCACTACAAAGAATCGTTACAAATCATGAGGTTGACCTTTTGCACCTGCTCATTGCTTTTGCTTTTGCTGAAATCGTTTTTCGGTTTTTTTCGCGCTATTCGCGGGGCGCGGCGTCGTGCGAAACCGACCGCGGAAGCCGCCAATTCGTGCGAATGAGCATTTTATTTTTTTGCGGCTTGTTGTTTCGCGAGTTTTTTTGCAGTATTCGCGAGCCGCTTGCAGCGCAACACGCGAATTTACCCCAAGGTCGAGTACGGGCGCGGCCATTTTGTTTGCGTGACGTATTTCCGTTTCCGCCCGCTATGTATAATCACGCGCAGTAAGCGCATTGCGAGTAGAGGTTCGCACGAGATCGCGCGGGAAATCTAGAGGTTCGCACGAGATCGCGAGGAAAATCTCGCGCGAACTTACTTTCGCGCTCGTGAACGGGCGCCGGCCATCTTGTTTTTCATTCATTTCCTGTGTCTGGGCATGGTGTTTAATCCTCTTGGTATCTTTGCCATCCTTTGCTTGTTTTCAGTTTTTTTTTTACGATTTTGCTTCTTATCTATCCCTCTCTTTTCCTAGCTGTATATTTTTGTCTTTTCTGCTATTTTTCTTTACTTTTAAACTACTTTTTTAAACTCTTTTCTTTTCTTCTTCCCTATCCTATTCTTTCTTAATTTTCTACTTCTTCCTACCTTACCTGCCCAGACCATGGTCAAGCCAGGCGCCGTGAAGCTGCCCAGGCACTTGAGGGCCGCAGCGGCGGCGGGGAGTAGTGCTGGACCCAGTGGCAGGACAGCATGCGGGAGATTGAGGGGGGAGCAGGTGACGCGACGGGAGATATTCAGCCCGGAGGAAGTGGGCGCGCTGGTCTACTTCGTCCAGCGCCGCCTGCCCAGGACCATCGCGGGAGGCGGCAGGATCGCGGCCGGCGGCTACAACATGCGGGAGCGCCGGAAGCGGTGGGAGAAGGTGTGCTGGGCCATATCCCACCTCTACGGGGTCCAGCGCACCTACAGCCAGGTCACCCATCGCTGGACGGACCTCCTGGACCGCGAGCGCGACCTGCTGGACCAGCTCGGCTTGGAGATCCCCGGGCTTGGTGAGTAGTAGTAGCCATTTAATCACTCACTACTATGATGTTTTCTCCTGCTCTGTGTTGTTGTATTGCAAATATTTGTTTTTTACATGGAGCAAGCCAATAATGCCGCTGATGACGATTACATTGTAGTTAAATTATATTTCAAAATCTTCTGTGCATTTCAGGTGCACTGCTCTCCTTCTCAGTGGCGTTGCTACTATGCTTATTTGTTTTCTATTTCGTGGTCTCATTGGCCTGAGTAACTATTATGTATGAGTGTACTTTACAGAACTGCGTAATGCTAGACACTAGGGGGCAGATTACATTTACAAGCCCCTTGCGCCACGTTTACGTTGCCTTGCGTGACGCAACAGCGGCGTAAACGTGCCGCATCCCTGCGAGTCATTTACAGCATGACGCATCTAGGGAGATGCGTCACGTTATAAAGCCATGGGCCTGCACCACAATGGGTGCGTTCCTAGTACGCAGGGTGGGCGGTCCAGCGGCTGTGCGCCTCGCAAAATTGCCTGCGTGAAATGTACAAGATTTAACGCAGGCACTTCTGCGACGCTGCTACGTCAATTCAATTCCTTATGTCTGCTCGAAGCAGGCGAAAGGACTGACACAGCATGTTAAGTATTGGGTGGCCCTGATCATTACTGGAGTTGCATTGCGTTGGCGACGTGACTCCAGCGATGCGCCGCTCTTACGTGACGAGATGCGTCACGCAAGTGCCTACCCTTGCGCCAGGGCGCGCCGCATTGTAAATGAGGCACATCTGCCGTGTCGCAAGGGTAGTTTTGCGTGACGCATTTGATCTGGCGCATCTCTGGAGATGCGCCAGAACGCGTAAGTAAGTATGCCCCTAAGGGGCAGAATTGCAATTACCGTCGCATCCCTGCAAAGTAGCAGGGATGCGCCATTAATTGTGCGGCCCGCTACCACCACCAAACATGGTGCGCCGTATTTGCAATGTGGCGCACCATGGGCCCAAAACGTCACCGAAGCTTTACTGCTGGAGTTGCGTCGCAACGATGGCGCAGCTCCATCAATGCTCTGGGGTACCCTATCTCCCCAATGCTGGGTCAAGCCGTACGTCTGCTTCAAGCAGGTGCAGGGTTTGTGTGACGCATCATTGTCCTAAAGGTGACTGATTGATATTTTGTAGATTTCCCTCAGCCACTATTAGGATGTGTTCCAGCGCAGGAATGCCCTCCCTTGCGCCGGAACGCACCCTGATGGCGCAGGGCTTTATAACGGGATGCATCTCCCAAATGCGTCACGTTGTTATAATATTATACGCCGCACCATGGCGCCCTTTTTTGTTTAGCTGCTGCGTCACAATAGTCACGCAAGAACGGCGCAAAAGAGCCGCAAGGGCTTAAATCTGCCCCTTCCTTTGTAACCCTGACAATAAGAAAAATAGTGGCGGTGGATTGATAGTTTGACTATTTAAATGACTGGTAATGTAGCAGGCAACTGTTAGTGTTGTCACTGATCTGACTGAAATCACAATGGAGTTTGTCTGTCACTTTGCGTCTTGCCTGCGGACTGCGGACTGCCAGTCCTAGGTGAACGTTTCAGTACTTTGTTTAGTGAGTTACGTGACTTTCGAAGTCACAGGTCCGCAAAAAAATGAAAAGTAACCATAATCAATATAATTTCGCGGAAATATTTTGTTATTGTTCTTTTGAAATGTTTGATTTGGTTGACATTGACAAGCAACAATCATCCATGTTTTCTGTTCTTTCTTTCATGTTGTACGTCAGCTCCCCCCAGGGGCGAGAGGAGGACACAGGAGCAGCAGGCGGCGGATGCTGTTCAACAGGGCCAGGATCGGGCAGGCGAGGGCTCCTCTGCTGGCCCCAGTAAGTTTTCATTTTAGACTAGTACCTATTTTTCCTAGCGTTCCTCATTTGACTTTTTTCAAAATTGTCTTTGCTCTTCTTGTAGACTGTATCTAAATTCTTATCCTGCCTCTACTATGACTCCCTGTGGTATTACTAGATTATTCTTATTAGTCTGTCTGTGTAGCTAACTAAGATTGCACGGTTGGCGAAACTCCCATGATTCTAGTCAGCAATAGCTCTATCAACTTAGTGCAGTCCTCTGGGATTGTCCATAATGTCTTTTGAAGTGTTCTATCTGGACTCATGCTTGCAAAAATTGCAAAACCTTTCGCTCAGTCACTCTAGTCTGGACCAAAAAACACAGATTGTATTTAAGTTTAAAAGCTTTATTAAAAGTAAACACATTTATTAAAATGAAGTCATAATAAAACTAAACGTTTAACTGATAATGGAAAAGTGGTTAGTGCTGACGAATAATTGAAGACATTTCTTGTGGTCGAGCCGAGCTCTCACCTGGTTTCAACTTGATCTTGTTGTTAGAAGTCCATCTTCTGTCTGTGTGGAGAAAAATGGTGCGTGTTAAAAAAACAGCCTTCATCAGTTGTGCCAAAAAGTGCAGCAAGACAACCTTCCCTGGAAAAAGGGACATTTTTTTTAACTTTAACGTAGACAGTCACAAATTACATTGTTTTCACATGTCTTCATTCCTAGACCAAATAGTAGTGACTAGTGAGTGCTTTATTCTAACATTGTTAAATGTACTTTGTAGGTGGAACATCTGGTGGCGGGGCCAGTGTGGAGGTGGTGGCGCTCGACACGGAGGCGGAGGCCGATTCTTCAGGGGAGGAGGCGGCGGCGGCGGCTGTGAGAGTTGAGACGGTGGTGGTGGCGGCCAGAGGTAAGCTCTTATATATTCCTTACTTATTGAGATTGAAGACTAGCTGGGAAGGCAAGAATATGAGATGCATGGCTGGGTGAATGATGAAGCAATGATGGGTGGAAGGACAACAGCCTGGGTGGGTGACACAGAAACTGTATGTGTCCATATACCTGGATCATGCTACTATCTGACTCTTAGATAGCATATGTGTATCTAGAGCAGGGGTACTCCTAGTACGGCCCGCGGGCCGGTGGTGGCCCGGCAAGCCTTCCTTGGCGGTGCGCAGACCTTGCAGACAATCACTGCTCCCCCGGCCCCCACAGAGCAGAGGCTTTTTTGTATTTCACCTGTTAGCGCCCCTGCATCTCCACTCTGACAATCACTGCTCCCCCGGCCCCCACAGAGCAGAGTGGAGATGCAAGGCCACAAAGAGGTGAAATAGAACAAAGCCTCTGCTCTGTGGGGCCGGGCAAGCAGTGATTGTCAGGGTGGAGAAGCAGGGGCGCTAAAACAAACAAAGCCTCAATAATATGTTAATGGTCTTTTAAAGACCTGTTAAGTACTTTGGTGTTGTTGTCTGTGTGTGCGCGTTGAGGAAGCGGTCTCAACCCGGGCTGAAGGCTGACACAGATAGACACACACACAGTGAGATGACAGAGGGGGAGGGAGAGGGAGGGCAGGAGGGAGAGAGAGATGGAGGGAGGGCAGGAGGGAGAGCAGGAGGGAGAGAGATGTATGTAAATGCTGGGTCTGGTGGCTCAGTGGATGAGGGCATCTGCTGCAGGGACCTGTGTGCAACCTCATGGTCACAAGTTATCGTTTTGCTTTAGCCCCGCCCCCTCTGACTCCGCCCCCACCAGTGCGGCCCTCGGCCCCAAACTACACTGTAAATGTAGCCCCTGAGAGAAAGTTTGTGAGTACCCATGATCTAGAGAGAGTAGACGGTCAGTGGATGAACTAAGTGTAACTTTGAAGAGCATGTAACACTGCACCCGCACGTCCGTTCCAGTGTAGGAAAGGCAAGGAAAAGAACTTTTAATTTTGTCCAAATACTACCATAAATAGTAGCAGTAGTTTGTATTGCAAGCACTGCATAGATCCGGTTATTATGGTGGCCACTCCCTACCTCTCTTAATAAGTTTAGTAGTACTCAGTCATTCATGTGTGGATGTATCACTGGTCACTCAATAAAAAGCAAAGCACCTAAAGTCATCCCATATATAAGCAAAAACATCCCATGTGAAGTGATAGATAATCAGATTATTTATCTTCTTCAATTTTCCATTTCTAGTACTCATTTCCACTGTAGGGTGAAAGTTAAATTAATTAAGCAGTAGCCCTTGAGTTGTAACAGAGTATTCTCAGTGCCACCCGTAATAGCTAAGTAAGAGCTTCACCACCTGCATGTACTGGACGGGTACAGTAACGCAACGGCAACGCAAGTCTAGGTCACTCCTCATGGCGTGCGTCTCTTTTTCTCGGGTGCAAGTTTACTGCGCTGGCATTATGCCGGCTTGCAGAAAATAACGTACCAATTTTCCAAAACAAGAGATAAGAAGAAGAATAAGACTGGTGTACTTTCATAGTCGACTCCAATGGAAGTCCACAGTGCTCGTAGAATTTGTTCCTTAAACTCCCACTAATGTTAGAGCAAGGATGAAGAAGTGTGAGGTTAGATAGATACTGGCCTCAATAGTTATGTAATGCGCTTGCAAGTTGCTAGTTGTACTGCAACACAAATTTCTGCTGAATGATTGAGTTAATCTTAAAGAGCATTGGTTACAGACTATGTCTTTCTTTCTTCATATAGGTTCTCCTTCCAAACGAACAAGGAGGAAGGAGCTGGCTAGAGCGGCCCGGCAACGGAGGATCGAGGCCACTGTTGCGGAATATCGGCGGCTGGTGGCCCTGGAGGACGTGGAAAGTGTGCAGTCGACAACTACAACAACGTCGTCTGCATCGGCCTCCGTGGCCCCACGGGCTGCCACCCAGCACAGTGGTCCACCCAGACTGAGCCGGGCTGCCAAAGGCAAACGCCACCGCCGAGCAGCAAGGCCAACAGCTGCCTCTCACAGGCATTGCACCTGCAAGGCAGTGAAGGCACGCCTGCGCCGCACTACCCTGATGGTGTCCCGCCTTCAGCAGGAGCTCGCCTTGCTCCGCGAGGAGCATGATGCCCTGGCCCAAAAAGTTAACAGCATCCACCCATAGTGTCCCTTGCCCCTTTTTTAGAGACTTTTGGGGGGTGGGAATTGGGAGTTGGGTTTTTGGGGACTTTTGAAGGACAATCGTTGGGGTTAGGGAGGGTCTTGCGGGAGATTATTTTGTTAGGGATATAAATATACTTTTTCAAACTTTATCTGAGCATACCTGTTTTTTACTGCTTGCCTGGTGGGTGGGGGTTTAACGTTGACTGTTTTCCTGAAAGTTTAGTTCCATTTTCTTCCTTTAAGTGTAAATGCCCAAATGTTTTCAACACTAAGTGCCTCTCACAGACTAAGTGAAGTGAATCCAAGAGTCCTAGGACTTTAGTAGTACTACCTTCAGTCTCTCGTCTCTCGTACTAATACTCCATTATACCCCCAAACCACCAAACGCTTATCTTACCTGTAATTTGTGTTTGAAAGTAGGGCTAGACCCAGGGCTGGCTCCACGGGAAACACCGAATAACGTTGGCAATCTTGGTCGGATAAAATTTCCTCATAGCGGTGGTACTAGTGGTGTGACACAGTGGCAGTTGCATGCCTATGAAAAAAAAGAAAATGAAATCTGGTTTGTCCTCCTGAGCAATTCAACGGTACAACTGAGAATATAGCAGGTGACAGAAGTACAGTAGAGCAGTGCCACATTGTAGCCTAACAAATGGTAAAGTATAACTACTAATTCGGTTGAAGTTCTTTCACATTAGCAATGGTTCTTTGTCAAGCAGAGTAAGAATATATCATCGACAACTGTGGAAAGAAAGAATGCGACAGTACAGGGCCTGTGTGGAATTATTGATAACGATATTCAACATAAGGTCTCTGTAGCCAGATACCCGAGAGCCTTGCTGGTCACTATAAATCCATTCACAACAACACTCAATGGGGTTGGTCTGGAAGGTGTCAGGTTTACTCCCCGTGATCCAGTCGATGCAAATATGGTTCCACCTCCAAATGTCACCAACACCCAGAAGTGTAAACACAGGGTGTTCGAGCCATTAGGCGGGGGAGAAAAATAACAAACTAAAATAAAAAATGTGGGATGGGTAAAGGTAGGGTCAGCAGGGAAAGGATACCTGTAACAGAAGACAAGACAGGCATCAGTGAAGTGCTGTCCTAACATACAAGGGTACTCTCATATAGTCTCACTAAATAACCAAGGAAGTAGACAAGTACCTGAGCACCAAGAAAACATGACCTTGGATAGGAAATACTATAGCCCTTCTGCCACAATCTGTGAGGAAGGCCTAAGAAACACATAAACATATAGTTAACGAACACACTCCTGTCGCACCAAACACACTCGCGTTATACTAAGACATCAAACCCACTACTCACAACATACCACAAACTTGGTAGAGGACTCAATGTACAAAGGGGGTTCCAAATAGTCAAAGCAAAGATGTATGGTCCAACAAAAAGGAAGAGGGAAACGGTAGTGTGTAGGAAGCAAGAACTACAACACTGCGCTCTCTAAGTAATGACCCAGTAGAGAATCTTTGGTGAAGGTCAAACAGAAAAACGTAGTTGCGACCACCACTGAATTCTGCCAACAACACACCCCACGGTGCACTACACAAAGAGAACTGGGGTAGCCTGTAGTTACCTCACTACATGCCCAGTTATGGAGGTCCTTTGAAATACACAGTTATACAACGGAGACGCGTAGTTGTCCTTACTACCGCGCTCCGTTTTAATAGTACAAAAACGATCCCCGATGTGAACGCTAACACGTGGTATAGACCGCCACTGTGCTCCGCCACACACAATTCAACCAAACAGGAATTCATCAAAGGTAGAATTCTGTTAGAAAACAGTCACAGAACCTCCCTTAACAATCCGTTCAGGCAGTAATCAGCTGACCGCACGGGCGGCCGAAGAGTTTAGAGCGGCTTTACCTGAAGACGCGTGAAGTCCGTCTACCGCCAAGGACAGAACACGGAAGCGCTCCCCACTGAGCCTCAGGGGGGGGGGGGGGGGGGAAGGTGATAGTCCACAGGAGACACGATAGAAAAGCATGCAGAGCGTCCGCTCTCATGCCGGTGCAGAACAGAAACCAGAATAACGCGCAACAGGAAGCGCGTCTGTTCCCCAGATAAACTTCCTGCAAGTCTCCCGCCTACTCATGGGAAATGTAGTTTCATAGTACGGTAGGCGCTTAGGGGCTGCGTAACCTGACAGAAGGTATAGTAGATAGAAAAGGAGAAATTTCTTTTTTTCTAGGTGTCCCCTCACTCACCAGGGTTGCCCCTTGGTGACATGCTTCATCATTGGGGCCATCCCAGTCCTCTACGGCCTGGGGCGTGCTGCGACTTGCGAATTACGTAGGAGCACTTACAAATGACTATGTGTGGTGCAGATGTGATAGTGGAGTGGACTAAGTGATGTGTTAAGGGATCAATTTAGAAGCCTAGAGAGAGCCAAGAAATGCAGTCACAGTCAGAGAAAAAGGCAAGGGATACTGTATCTATGTGGTTGTAGTGGTCCTGTTGGAAGTGGTAAGTAAGTTGCCTGCAGAAAAAAAATCCTCCTATTAGCGGCACTCCTCCATTGCAGCCGACGCTTCGTCCATCGATGTTGGTCACCAGAAGACACCCTGTAAAAAAAAGCACAGCATAGACAAACAATTGAACATAAACAATTCTTTGGGTACAAACCTATCCATCAATCTTTGAAAGTGCATGCACTACTGCATGCATGTCAGTGAAAAGTAAGTAGTACATTCGACAACTGTGGAAGAAAGAATGCAACAGTAAAGGGCCTATGTGTAAATTATTGATAACGATATTCAACATAAGGTCTCTGTAGCCAGATACCCGAGAGCCTTGCTGGTCACTATAAATCCATTCACAACAACACTCAGTGGGGTTGGTCTGGAAGGTATAGTAGATAGAAAAGGAGAAATTGCTTTTTTTCTAGGTGTCCCCTCACTCACCAGGGTTGCCCCTTGGTGACATGCTTCATCATTGGGGCCATCCCAGTCCTCTACGGCCTGGGGCGTGCTGCGACTTGCGAATTACGTAGGAGCACTTACAAATGACTATGTGTGGTGCAGATGTGATAGTGGAGTGGACTAAGTGATGTGTTAAGGGATCAATGTAGAAGCCGAGAGAGAGCCAAGAAATGCAGTCACAGTCAGAGAAAAAGGCAAGGGATACTGTATCTATGTGGTTGTAGTGGTCCTGTTGGAAGTGGTAAGTAAGTTGCCTGCAGAAAAAAAATCCTCCTATTAGCGGCACTCCTCCATTGCAGCCGACGCTTCGTCCATCGATGTTGGTCACCAGAAGACACCCTGTCCACTGCCTGCCTGATGCTGAATTGTGGCTCGCTACTGTGAAGCCTGACTCCATCCTTTTTTCCCCATTGCAGAGACTGAAACCCGGCCTGTAATTATTCAACGAAAAACAGGAAGTGATATAATATTACAACACCACTGATAAATAAATATAAGGTATGTAGGCTGTGGAGTGCAAAAAGTCACAATTTGTTTTTCCTAGTAGACAGTACAATATTTTTGAAAGTGCGTACTCTGAGTCACCTTTTGAAGGATAAATAAGTATGGGCAAATTAATGTAGCGGATCTTGCCCCTCAAGCTAGGTGTACTGTAAACTGTGTTTTAGAACAAAATTAGATCTTCCTAGCAGTGCTCCCACCCAGACCCTTACTAAAGCCAGTCGCAAAAATGTAGAAGACCCCCAATCAAATCTCAAAAAACGAGGCCTAGCAGAAAACTGGTGACAAAACTTACTTTGAAAGTAAAAGTAGGCCGAAGTACCCTAATTACCCATTACCCACCGTGGATTGCATTCAAACCACTTGCAAGCAACCAAGCAAAAGTAGCCATAGCCAGCATCGCTCCAAGACTCGAAATCCCCCCCACTCAAACACATGCAATAGAAATACTGCTAACCCTAACGAACCCTAAGTTAAGAATAGTGGCATAGGCTTTCTTTAACTATGCCAAATCCCCCCTTTCCCACCATGGATTTTCTTCAAATGACTTGCAACCAAAATTACACATTCTCACGAGTGCTCTAAGACCCCAGAACTCAGTTGGAAAAATCTAGAACACCCCGAAACACATGCAATCCTGCTGCTAGGGCTAACCCTAACGAACCCTAAGTTACAAAAAGTGCCAAAACTAAAGGCTTTTCCGCGCGGATTTTGTCCCAACCACTTCTACCCGGTATTAGACCTTCCCAGGAATGCCCCAAGACCCGGCAACCCACCCGCCAAGAAGCGTAACACCCCCAAACAGGCCAAAAGCAAAATCTCATACTTGCAATATTTCTGGGCCTTCGGTCCAAACGCGCTGCGTAGCTAGGCCATAAGTCGGGGTTGGCACGACGGATTTCCTGAAAAGCAAATGCAATCAAGATTAGAGTGTCCCAGCAGTGCTCCCAGACCACGAAACTCACCCGCAAACAGACGGAACCCCCCCTAAGAGCACCTCAAAGGCAAGCAAGTCATCAAAAACACAAAAAAAATTCCGCCTGGGATTTGGTCCAAAACACTTTTATCCGGTATTAGAGCTTCCCAGCAATGGCCCCAGAGCCGTCAACCCAGGAGAAAACGAGTAGAAGACCCCCAAACAGCCAAAGAGCAAAAGTACAAAAATGGGGACTTAGTCAATTTTTCACAAATTTCCCAAATCACTCCGCGCGCGCTCTGCAGCTAGGCCCTAAGTCCCCTCTGCCACCATGGATTTGCTTCAAACCTCTTGCAAAGTAAAGTATATATAGCAAGCAGTGCTCCCAGACCACGAAACTCACCCACAAACACCAGGAAGCCCCCCAAACAGGCCCCCGAAAACGCTACATAGAGCAAAATGTCAGAAATAGCCAAAAAAAAATCGGCCTGGATTTTGTCCCAACCACTTCTACCCGGTATTAGACCTTCCCAGGAATGCCCCAAGACCCGTCAACCCACCCGCCAAGAAGCATAACACCCCCAAACAGGCCAAAAGCAAAATCTCATACTTGCAATATTTCTGGGCCTTCGGTCCAAACGCGCTGCGTAGCTAGGCCATAAGTCGGGGTTGGCACGACGGATTTCCTGAACAGCAAATGCAATCAAGATTAGAGTGTCCCAGCAGTGCTCCCAGACCACGAAACTCACCCACAAACACCAGGAAGCCCCCCAAACAGGCCCCCGAAAACGCTACATAGAGCAAAATGTCAGAAATAGCCAAAAAAAAATCGGCCTGGATTTTGTCCCAACCACTTCTACCCGGTATTAGACCTTCCCAGGAATGCCCCAAGACCCGTCAACCCACCCGCCAAGAAGCATAACACCCCCAAACAGGCCAAAAGCAAAATCTCATACTTGCAATATTTCTGGGCCTTCGGTCCAAACGCGCTGCGTAGCTAGGCCATAAGTCGGGGTTGGCACGACGGATTTCCTGAAAAGCAAATGCAATCAAGATTAGAGTGTCCCAGCAGTGCTCCCAGACCACGAAACTCACCCACAAACACCAGGAAGCCCCCCAAACAGGCCCCCGAAAACGCTACATAGAGCAAAATGTCAGAAATAGCCAAAAAAAAATCGGCCTGGATTTTGTCCCAACCACTTCTACCCGGTATTAGACCTTCCCAGGAATGCCCCAAGACCCGTCAACCCACCCGCCAAGAAGCATAACACCCCCAAACAGGCCAAAAGCAAAATCTCATACTTGCAATATTTCTGGGCCTTCGGTCCAAACGCGCTGCGTAGCTAGGCCATAAGTCGGGGTTGGCACGACGGATTTCCTGAAAAGCAAATGCAATCAAGATTAGAGTGTCCCAGCAGTGCTCCCAGACCACGAAACTCACCCACAAACACCAGGAAGCCCCCCAAACAGGCCCCCGAAAACGCTACATAGAGCAAAATGTCAGAAATAGCCAAAAAAAAATCGGCCTGGATTTTGTCCCAACCACTTCTACCCGGTATTAGACCTTCCCAGGAATGCCCCAAGACCCGTCAACCCACCCGCCAAGAAGCATAACACCCCCAAACAGGCCAAAAGCAAAATCTCATACTTGCAATATTTCTGGGCCTTCGGTCCAAACGCGCTGCGTAGCTAGGCCATAAGTCGGGGTTGGCACGACGGATTTCCTGAAAAGCAAATGCAATCAAGATTAGAGTGTCCCAGCAATGCTCCCAGACCACGAAACTCACCCACAAACAGACGGAACCCCCCCTAAGAGCACCTCAAAGGCAAGCAAGTCATCAAAAACACAAAAAATTTTCCGCCTCGGATTTGGTCCAAATCACTTTTAGTGCTTCCCAGCAATGGCCCCAGACCCGTCAACTCACCTGCAAAGAGGTAGAACAACACCCCCACAAGTGCTGAGTCTTTCTTCATTGGGCGTAAACCAGCCCTCTGCTTTGATGGAAATAGGAGTCTGGAGGAGGAGGATAGAGGAGCATGTTCTTCTGAACTTGTGAACCTGAGGAATGCAGACTGCGGCACCTTCAAATAAATTAGCAAACAAGTGAAGACAGTTCTGCTGATGGGCTTGTTTTTGTGATTATCTAATTAAAGTTTGAATTATATTAACTGTGCACAACAAAGAAAGACAGACACACAGGAATAAATGTGAATAAGGATGAAAAAGAAAGTTATTGATTCGTTGTCTCATTTTCAGGGCTCGAAGTCGGTATCACGGTCCAGGAATAAGAATAAGGCTTCGTCATCATACTCTGCAAATTCAGGCAGGGTGAGCTCAGTGTCACCTGACAGAGTAGAAATTCCCTCATCTATGTTGCTGGCCACCTCCTCTTCATCCGGCACGCTCTCTCGTACTCTGAAATCTGGTGGTATGAGGTGCTGATTCATCTTGATCATTGTTAACCTCTCCACATTTTTGGGCGAGAGGCGGCTCCGTTTGGGAGTTACAATCCCACCAGCCGCACTGAAAACCCGTTCAGAAGACACGCTTGCGAGTGGGCAAGACAAGTAGTTTAAAGCCAGGTTGGTGAGCTGTGGCCACAATTCTTTTTTCCCATGCCAATACGCCAATGGGTCAGAATTAACATAGACCTATGTTGAGTCATTCAGATAGTCCTTCACCATCGACTCAAGGTCCTCATCCAAGGTTCCTCCACTTTGCTTAGCTCTTGCTGTGCCTCTGACCTTTTGAGAACCAAACCCACGCAGAGCTAGCCAATCCTCTTCAGCCTCCAATGTTTCTGTTGTCTTTCGTGCAGATGATCCGGTTGCCGGTGTCTTTAATGGCTGAGAGGTCACTTGTGCCACAGCCACAGGTGCAGAAGTGGATTGTTTTGACTGGGGATGGCCTGCTGATGTACTGCCATTTCCTTCAATTTCCAGCCGTTCTGTTTCAAACTTCTTGGCTGACAAGGCTAGCCAACGTTTGTACTTTAGAACATGTTCATCATCAAAAGGAAAGAATGCTTGGCCTGCCAGCGCCTTTTTGTAGCGTGGATCCAGAATAGTAGCACAAATGTAATGCTGTTCTGAGTGGATCTTTTTAAGACGTTCATCACCTTGTAGGAGCTCTAATAATTGCTCGGCCAGAAGCAAAGAGTCTTGGTTTTTATCTTTTCTAAACACAGAACACACCTCCTTCAGTTGGTCCTCCAGCATGTACAACAATGGGATAGCTTTTCCCAAATTAGAGTCCTCCTTGCTGACTGCACGCGTGAAGAACTCAAAAGGACGAAGCATGCGTGTCAGGCTTTCAACTATGTTCCATTGCGGCCCACCCATCCTCAGCTCCTCTGCACCCTCTTTAAGGAAATATTGATCGAGTTCCGTATACTGCTCATACAGACGCTCAAGCATGTAGAAGGTTGAGTTCCAACGTGTTACCACCTCCTGGATGAGTGCTTTCACTGGCATTTGATGTTGATATAGCAGGCTCCTCAGCTGCTTCCGGGCCTTAAAAGAATGGCTGAAATGCTTGCACATTTTTCGGCAGGTGTCCAATACACCGTACGCTGCACTGCCTTTATTACCCAAGAATTTTTGGACAACCAGGTTTATACAGTGCGCCAAACACGGCACTCTGAAATAGTAACCGTCCCTCATGGCCTTAACTATATTGGAGCCATTGTCCGTGGAAACATAACCAACCTTGCGTTTTAGTGGGGACAGACAGTTAAGGACCTTTGTGTTAAAGACATCCAAAATGTTTTCTGCTGTGTGACGTTTCTCCAAACCAAACATGGCTAGTGTTGCATGTTTCCGAGCACCTTTAAAAACAATGTTAGTGTCAACACCTGAGTTTAGCTTTGCTTTAGCCCCTGAAAAAGAGACCCAGTGTGCAGTGATGCACATGTAATCAGCGCCTGCGCCACTGGTCCACATGTCTGTTGTCAGATGTATAGTGTGAACAGCACTCTTCTGCAAAGCTGCCCCAATCACCTTCAGAACATCTTCATGTAGTGCTGGAACCGCAACTCGTGCAAAATAGAACCGGCTAGGAACCTTCCATTTAGGGCAGAGCGCTGTCACTAATTCTAGAAAACCAATCCCTTCTACAAAAGAAAAAGGGAGAAGGTCCAGAGCTAGCATTTTAGCCAGCTTAGTGTTATACAGACGGGTCATTGGGTGGTTGCGTTCATATTGCGCTTCTGTAAACAACATCTTTTTAATGTTGCCCTGGACCAAGGATTTACGGGATGATGATGATCTCTTCGACCCAGTTACGCTCGCTGATGAACTTTTCCGCATTGATGTCTCACTCTCTCCCACACTCTTAGTGTGGCTCCCATGGGGTGTGCTGCTGACAGGGGAACTGGGTGTAAGTGAAGTGTTTGAATCGTCTTCTACCTCCTCGTCATCACCAGATGAAAAAACAACGTTTTCATTGCGTGCAATTGCGGCTTCCTTGATCGTGTGTAGGTGCGCAAACCATTGGACATCGTGCGTTCTCCTAAGATGACCTCTCTGGCCTCCGGTACCATAGTTGGAACCCAACTTACCACGACTAACTCGAAGCTTACAAATGCTACAAATGGCTACGTTTTCATTTTTTGGGCAAACACTAAAGAAGTCCCAAACTGGAGACTTGAAATGTCTTCGGGGGCCGGAGGAGGCGGCGATACTGGTGGTGGTGGTCCTGCTGCTAATGCCAGATGAAGTGGAGGATGTGGATTGCCGAACTTCAGTACGTTTTGCACTTTCACCACCACGAATTGAGGTCGAGGACGAGGTGGGTACCTTCTTGCGAAGAAATATGGAAGCGGTAGGTTTTGGTGTACTACTTAACTCCAAATCTAATGATTCCATTTCCATTGCCTCCTCGCCGACATCATCATCACGCTCAGCAGCTTCTCGGGATAGGGTCAAAATGTCTCTTTGCTGCATGCCCGGTGGGGCTGCAGTGACCTTTGTGATGACTGGCTCGTCGTCATCGTGAGAGGCTTCATCACCAGCAGTATCTGTCACTTCTTGTTGAGCCTCATCACACTCCATAGGTTTGAGTTTTTGGACGACCTTCCTTTTACGCTTAGGTACCGGTGTCAGATCATGGTGTGCCTCACTCTCAGGCTGCCGTGGTGGTACCCATTCGTCATCCAGATCATCAGAAGGCGGTGGGCTTGAAGAAGATGTAGACACCCCCCTTGATCTTTTCCTTGCTAGGGATGTGGAAGACAATGAATGATCATCAGGAAGAGTGGCTTCCAATGATACCTCGGCTTCATTGTCGATTTCCTGATATGCCCCTACTTCGGGAGGAACAACTATTGTGGGCACTTGTGAACCTCCATGCACCTTTGCTTGCGCATCTCCTTTTGCTGCCTCTCCTTCCACATGTACTTGGGCGTGTACTTGCACATGGTGTTGTTGTTGCGGCTGTGTTGATTCAGGGACATTGCTGCTACTTTCTTGCGATGAGCCAACATCACTGGTCGATGGTGATTGGAGAAGTACACTGACTGCCTCTGAAGCACTCAAGGGCTTTGACTTAAGTTGGCGTGGTGGTGGAGGCACTGAACCCAATGGAGCAGGGGTGCTGCTCCCAGCTTGGTCCCCAGCAGAACCTGCTGCAGCAGGCGTACTTTTTTTTTTGCTCCCAAAAAACGTGGCGGGTGGCACACCAGCCTCCTTGGTACCTTGCTTCTTCTGCTCCTTACTAGCAACTTTCTTGCTAGAGGAGCTACGGAGAACTTTCTTTGGGGGCGGGGCCATCTTCTTCAGAGCAGGTCAGACAGCAGGCCGCAGTTGCACGAATTGTAGAGTTGTCTGAGGCCAGACGTGACGTCGCGTGACGTTATGCTGCACACACACACCGCTGCAGGACTTCTTCCTGGCACTGGTGGTTCTCTTGAGTCTTGTGCACCTAAAAAAAATGGAAGACAGAGGAACATCAGTTCAGTTATAGAGCACAAAAAAAATCGAAAAACACTGCAAAATCAGCACAATCCCAATCCATCCATGCCCTCCATAATGTTTAAATTCAAGACAACCCACAGAAAGACTAGGCCCATGCAAGACTCACTAGTACCCCTGGGCATAAATAAAGGTTGAAAAGTAGGCAAAATGGTTGGAGGCCTAACAACAAAGCCTGCATTCAAAATGGCCACTTGCCTGCCAGCACATGGCCAGTGCCTGTAGCTGCACTCAAAATGGCCACCAGCCACATGGCATGTCCCTCCCCATGAACACCCCCAAAAATCGAAAAACACTGCAAAATCAGCACAATCCCATTCCATCCATGGCCTCCATGATGTTTAAATTCAAGACAACCCACAGAAAGACTAGGCCCATGCAAGACTCACTACCCCTGGGCATAAATAAAGGTTGAAAAGTAGGCAAAATGGTTGGAGGCCTAACAACAAAGCCTGCATTCAAAATGGCCACTTGCCTGCCAGCACATGGCCAGTGCCTGTAGCTGCACTCAAAATGGCCACCAGCCACATGGCATGTCCCTCCCCATGAACACCCCCAAAAATCGAAAAACACTGCAAAATCAGCACAATCCCATTCCATCCATGCCCTCCATGATGTTTAAATTCAAGACACCCCACAGAAAGACTAGGCCCATGCACCACTCACTACCCCTGGTCAAGGCCCCAACAACAGGTCAAAAATCGAAAAACACAGAAAAATCAGCACAATCCCATTCAATCCATGCCCTCCATGATGTTTAAGTTGAAGACAGCCCACAGAAAGACTAGGCCCATGCTAGACTCAAATACCCCTGGTGAAAAGGCCACAAGTACAGGCCCAAAAAACGAAAATCACTGAAAAATCTGCACAATCCCATTCAATCCATGCCCTCCATGATGTTTAAGTTGAAGACAGCCCACAGAAAGACTAGGCCCATGCTAGACTCAAATACCCCTGGTGAAAAGGCCACAAGTACAGGCCCAAAAAACGAAAATCACTGAAAAATCTGCACAATCCCATTCCATCCATGGCCTCCATGATGTTTAAATTCAAGACAACCCACAGAAAGACTAGGCCCATGCAAGACTCACTACCCCTGGGCATAAAGAAAGGTTGAAAAGTAGGCAAAATGGTTAGAGGCCTAACAACAAAGCCTGCATTCAAAATGGCCACTTGCCTGCCAGCACATGGCCAGTGCCTGTAGCTGCACTCAAAATGGCCACCAGCCACATGGCATGTCCCTCCCCATGAACACCCCCAAAAATCGAAAAACACTGCAAAATCAGCACAATCCCATTCCATCCATGGCCTCCATGATGTTTAAATTCAAGACAACCCACAGAAAGACTAGGCCCATGCAAGACTCACTACCCCTGGGCATAAATAAAGGTTGAAAAGTAGGCAAAATGGTTGGAGGCCTAACAACAAAGCCTGCATTCAAAATGGCCACTTGCCTGCCAGCACATGGCCAGTGCCTGTAGCTGCACTCAAAATGGCCACCAGCCACATGGCATGTCCCTCCCCATGAACACCCCCAAAAATCGAAAAACACTGCAAAATCAGCACAATCCCATTCCATCCATGCCCTCCATGATGTTTAAATTCAAGACACCCCACAGAAAGACTAGGCCCATGCACCACTCACTACCCCTGGTCAAGGCCCCAACAACAGGTCAAAAATCGAAAAACACAGAAAAATCAGCACAATCCCATTCAATCCATGCCCTCCATGATGTTTAAGTTGAAGACAGCCCACAGAAAGACTAGGCCCATGCTAGACTCAAATACCCCTGGTGAAAAGGCCACAAGTACAGGCCCAAAAAACGAAAATCACTGAAAAATCTGCACAATCCCATTCCATCCATGGCCTCCATGATGTTTAAATTCAAGACAACCCACAGAAAGACTAGGCCCATGCAAGACTCACTACCCCTGGGCATAAATAAAGGTTGAAAAGTAGGCAAAATGGTTGGAGGCCTAACAACAAAGCCTGCATTCAAAATGGCCACTTGCCTGCCAGCACATGGCCAGTGCCTGTAGCTGCACTCAAAATGGCCACCAGCCACATGGCATGTCCCTCCCCATGAACACCCCCAAAAATCGAAAAACACTGCAAAATCAGCACAATCCCATTCCATCCATGGCCTACATGATGTTTAAATTCAAGACAGCCCACAGAAAGACTAGGCCCATGCACCACTCACTACCCCTGGTCAAGGCCCCAACAACAGGTCAAAAATCAAAAAACACAGAAAAATCAGCACAATCCCATTCCATCCATGCCCTCCATGATGTTTAAATTCAAGACACCCCACAGAAAGACTAGGCCCATGCAACACTCACTACCCCTGGTGAAAAGGCCACAAGTACAGCCCAAAAAAACGAAAATCACTGAAAAATAAGCACAATCCCAAGCCATCCAGCCCCTCCATGATGTTTAAATTCAAGACACCCCACAGAAAGACTCAGTCCACCCACCACTGAGTACCCCTGGGCAAAAGGCCCCAAAACAGCCCAAAAATCGAAAATTCCAAAATTTTAATTGCAGCAACTGTATTGCCCCAAACAAACTTACTTGTAAAATTTCTAATCCAACAGTGATCCAAAGAAAGTCAAAAAGGCCTCAAATCCAAAGATCCAGCAGCATCCACAAAAAGTAATCCTTCCAGCTGCACATCCAAATGAAAAGTGACCAGGAGATGGACAAAGCACTGGGAGGAGCCTGCTGAACAGGAACAGGAAGTTGAAGACTATGGGGCACTTCCTTCCTCCCACCCCCCTGCACCCCTCCCCAAAATGGACTCCTCGCTAAAAAAGTGCAGGCAAATGTCAAACTAAGGAGTTATTCACATAAAAATCATCATTTCTAGAAGGTTTATGCTGCTTGCTGGTGGATTTCTTGTGCAGAATTGCAAATTTATATTTTCGCTCGCCGCATCTCAAATCTCGCAATTGCGAAGTACCGCGAGACGTGATCTCGCCGTACTCGCGTTGACAAACTATCGCTGGCAAGCCGCGATGACGTAATCGCGCTCGCCAATTCCCGCGGGATCACACAGCAAGATCCAAAATGGCGCAGCACTCGCAAACTATCGAAAAAAACAACTCGGCAAACGATGATAAACGCCGCGCGCCGCAAAAATTGTATCACCAACGCCACGCGCCGCCAAAAAAATCCGCTGCGTGCGAATTTGCGGATTTTGCGGGAAATCCGCAAATCTCGCGGATTGCGGATTTCCCGAAAATCCGCAAAATCCGCGAGCGTAACGGATTTTCCGCCCATGCTTAGTGCGAATCCAGCGGATGCAGGCCAAATCCATCCTGGCATGCCACCGCCAATTGCGGGCACACAACCTGCAGATGGTAGAAATGGCAAAGGGCTTTGGTGAGTTTGTGGCAAGTAAGAAGGAGGTGGCACAAACAAACAGAGACATTGCCACAGGACTGGGTCGCATGACGACCGCCATCACACAGCTGTGTGCCAAGATGGAAAATAATGAGCACACAAGGCACAGGGATGCCCAGGTCCAAAACCGGGCAATTAACCGGCTTGCCGCCGCAACGTCCCAGCTATGCAGCCAAGGGGCAAATATGCAATAGTCTCTGACTCAAAACACTGCGGAGGTGACCAGGGGCATGGCCAGGATCACCAGTGCTATGGAGGCCCTCATCATTTCTAACACAGTGGCCAATCCTGCCCTGGACGTGGCCGAGGCTGGGGACAGCAGCAGCCGCAGCAGCCCGGCCAGCGCTGTGTCAGAGCCGCGCCGGAGCACCAGGCACTCCGCAGAGGCAGCCGGCCATGCAGAAGGGGGGGGAGCAGCATCCCAGTGGCTCTGCAAAGTGCAGCAGGAAATGACTCTGCCAGTGTGGGTGAGGCAACCCGGCCCATTTCCTGTCCCCACCTTTCATTTCATTATTTCATTTGTTGCACATCAGTGCTTTAACGGTGTGCCAACATTATTAAATTTCTTTTTTCACATCCATAACCTGTCTGTGCATCTGTACTCACTCAGAAATAGTTTTCTGTTATCTCCTCACGTCTGTATCTGCCATCACTTGGTGTAGACACCCCAGCAGGTTGTGTTTGTGGCACAGCAATGTCGTCGTCATGGTCCTTGTAGTCTGATAACTCCACCTCAGTGCCCTTCTTCACTGCAAGGTTGTGCAACATTGCACAGACAGCTATTATCTTACAGCAGGTGATGGGGGGTATACTGCCTTGCACCTCCACTCTTGTGAAAGCATCTGAACCTGCTTTTCCAGATGCCAAAGGTCCGTTCTACTACATTCCTTGTGCTTTTGTGGGCCCGGTTATACCTCCTTTGGCTGGGTGTTGAGAGGTTGAGGTAGGGGGTGAGTATGAATGAGCGGAGGGCATATGCACTGTCGCCTAGAAGGAAAAGGGGTAACATTACTCACATGCATACATGTACTTCACAGTGCTATTTTTGTAATGGGGGTCTGATGATGTGTCTCACCTAGGAGGTATCCTTCACCAAATTCCCCTGCCGTCAGCCGATCATAGATGCCGCTGTTTTGGAATATGTAGGAGTCGTGGGTACTCCCTGGGAATTTTGCAACCAGGTCTGTGATGGCGCACTTTGCATTGCAAATCACCTGCACATTGATGGTGTGCGTGGACTTCCTATTGCGGTATATGTATTCTGTGTCAGCAGGGGGGCAAGTCGGAATGTGCGTGCCATCAATGCAGCCAATGATCTGGGGAAATCGTGCCATCTGGTAAAAGTCTGCTTTTGTTTGTACCAGTTCCGCATGGGTTGCAGGAAAAGAAATGTTTTGGTCCATCCTTTGTATCATGGCGTCAAGGAATTTGTGGAAAAACCTTGACAGGCTGCTCTGGGTCACCCCTCCTACCGCAGCAACTGCACTTTGCCAGGTGCCAGACGCAAGCAGGTGTAGGCTGCATAGCACCTGCACTGCGTTGGGATGGCGTGTGCCCTTGGGGTGGGGTGGTCCAACAGTGGTTTTAGGTCCCTGATGAGCTCCAGAATGGTGTCTGGGTCCAGCCTGTACCTCTGTAGGATCTCTGCCTCTGTGAGCATGAACAGGGTGATCCTCTGTCTGTAGACCTGCTCCTCTCTTTGCCATTCCCTCTCTCCTTCCTGCTGTAGCCGTAGCCGCCTTGCAATGACATAAAATGCCGCCATCCTGCAAGTTGCATTGCATTTTGGGTCTAATTTTATAGGTTGCAGTTGGTTACCACCTGATTCCAATCCATGGTAAATACCGATTTTGAAATACCGATTTTGAGCCTAAATCGGTATTTCTGTGCTTCCCTACATCTCTATCTGAGTTTTAGCCTGTCCGAATCGGTAATTTACCGATTCGGTAACTCTACCGAATCGGTAGATGGTCCGAATCAGAATATTTACCGATTCAGTAACTCTACCGAATCGGTAAATGGTCCAATTCGCTATATTTACCGATTCGGTATGTTAGTGATTCGTTAATTTACCGAATCGGTGTATTTCCGAATCGGTTTTTTACAGATTCGGTATCTATACCGAATCGGTAAAAATACCGATTTGGCCAGATTTCTGGCTCCTACATCCCGATGGCTCGATACCGCTCGGTAAGGGCCGAAAATCGGTATTTTCGGCCGTTACCGATCGGTATTGGGCCACCTACATCGGGCCCATTGTGTTGTTAATCTTGAATTTCTGAGTCCGGTTATGAAGAAAGGAGGTAAACCACTTGAGTACTGTCCCTGATAGACCCATTCTGATATTCAGCAGATCGAGTAAATCTCGTCTTTGACCGTGTCAAAGGCTGATGAGAGGTCGAGTAGGATGAGGATGCAGGTACCGTTCTGATCTAGAATTTGAAGCGTGTCATCAATTATGTATGTCATGGCTGATTCCGTGCTGTGGCCTGCTTGGAAGCCTAATTGGTGTGAGTTGAGGAGGTCAAAGTGCTCGATGTGTTTTGTCAGTTGGAGGTGTCCACATTTTTCTAACAATTAGGCCAAGGTAGGGATATTGGAGATAGGGCGATAGTTGTTTAGGTCGGTAGGGTCTGCTGTGGGTTTCTTTAGTATGGGCGATACTTGTGCCACTTTGAGGGAGTCCGGGATGAATCCTTGTTGAAGTGAGCTGTTAATAATTTTGGTCCAAAGCGGGAGAAGCAATGGGATGAAGTCCTTTACAGCGTTTGCAGGTAGAGGGTCAGTGAGGAGATTGGAGGGTTTCAGGGTACTAAAAATTTTGCCTATAGTTTCTTCTGTGTAAGTATCAAAGGACGATCATGTAGCCTTTTTTTAGTTCAATGGGTGTTTTGCTGAGGGGGCTGGAGTATAGGCTTAGATCAGTAAGGAGATCATTCCTGATGTTATCTGTCTTTAGGTTAAAGAAAGTAGAGAATTCTTCACAGGACGGTAGAGTGCTAGTTGTGCTATGTATTCGTTGAAGTTCTTCCTTGGATTGAGTTTTGATTACCTCGAACAGTTTTTTGGCCGTTTTTTTGCTTGGTCAATCTGGTTGCTAAAGAAATCTGCTTTCGAGCGTGTGATTTTTCTAAAGTAAGCGTTTCTCTTTTTCTTAAGTGTTTTAAGGTGCATAGCCGAGGGGGCTGATCTCCAATTGCGTTCTGCCAGTCTCATAGCTCGTCTATCTTCGTTAAGCAGACCATCGTACCATGGTTTTGAGTTTTTAGAGGAGACTCTCTTTAACTGAAGGGGCAACCTCGTTGATTATCGAGGTCATCGAGTTGAGGTAGTGGTCGTGAGAGCCTGAACGTCGGAGGCGCCGGTAGGGGTAGGAGAAGATTGTAGCAGGGAGAAGGTAATGAGTTGGGATTGAGATTCTTCAGGTCTCTTTTCCAGACCTTAAGTTTGGTGGATTGAACCAGGTTGAGTTTAACATTTGTGTTGATGAAGAATGTGATAATGTGATGGTCAGACCAGTCACAGGATTGGATTGACTCGAGTTGGGTGGAGTCGCCTTTGGAGATGATTAGATCCAGGATAGAGCCTTTGTCGTCAGTAGGGCTGTTGCAGATTTGGGTGAGGTCTAGAGCGCTGAGGAAGCTTTTGAGACTATTGACCACCGAGTCGTTGTGATTGTGAGAAGTTGGCCCGATATGCAACGTTCGCTATTCTAGCGACCGCTATGTATCGTTCCAACGACCCTTATGGTGTTTGGTTGTAAGTCAACCTATAGACCAGCTATCCTAGTAGCGTGGATACGAGCAGTCTAAGGCTAAAGACTCGAGAGGGCGCGTTAAGCTAGCTGTTTACCACACATGTACCCCTTGAACACCCAGTGAAAGGACACCACACAAGTGTTATGAAAATAAACAGTATATTTATTAAGAATCACAACAGCCCTGTACTCTTTATGAGGACAGGGTACTAAGCACAACCAAATCTCTTTAGCAAATACTTCAAGTGCACGTTTAAACAAGTGTCCGAAGACACGGAGAGGTTAAGGCAAGTCGGAAGCGAGGGACTCGGGACCCTAGAGTAAGGAGGCTATGCAGGCACCGAAATGCCGAGTTACCTAGCCACGAGGGCTGCGGCTGCACAAGTCTTACAGGCGTCGGAGTCTTCGCTGACGAGCCAGGAGCCGGAAGAAAAGGAGTTGCTGGCCGGCGACCAGTGATGAATAGTTCGTAGCGATCCAAGCCTGGATCGGAGATTGATGAAACCTGAAAGCAGAGGGGACCAAGTTCGTACTACTAGCCAGTAGTCAGAGGGTACCAGGAAGGCACCGGTTGGCCGTCACCTCGACCAGGTGAGTGGGCGACGCTAGGCTCTGCAGTCTCACGGACCAGGAGGCGTTGTCGGCGACCACGGTGGAGGTGCGAGCTGTCCCACGAAGGATGGCGCTGTCGGCGTCTTGGGTGGACCAGGAGGGTCCGGGGTGCTTCTCGAAAAGGTGGAAGCAAGGGCCAGTCTGGAGCAACCAGACCGGCAGTGATGATTCTCGGATGTCGTCACAGAAGGGCACAAGCCAGCGGCTAGTGACCAGACAACGTGCTGAGCAGCGAGCAGAAGGGCCCCACGCAGATCGTGGAGATGCTGGGAGACTGCACTTCGGTGCTGGAGCGGCTCAGGGTCGGGGCTTCTCGGACCCCAGAGCACTCACCAGAGAGTTACCTCGATGGTCGTGCTGGTTTTTAAGAGCGTGCAGGTTCTGATGATGGCCGGTCCCTCGAGGTCTCGTCGCACCCACAGATCACAGCTGAGCTGATGACGTGGGTAGAGGTCAGAGGTGCCAGGGAAGCCGGTTCTCGTCGAGCTGGGCCGTCGGATTCCTTGAGGAAGGACTTACAGCAAACCGCAGAGTTCTTAGTTGGTGCCCGCTGATGCAGGGTGACTACTCCTTAGCCACAAGGGAGAAATCTTGAGAAGAGTCTTGAAGTCCTTTCGTAGAAAGTATTCTTGATTCAAAGATGATCTAATTTGGAAGGGTCCCCGCTCCGGCCTTTATCCTAAAGAAAGGGGTGGGTACATGACTAGGTCCTGCCCTAAGGGTGGGACCAGGAAGGGGGGTAGTTACACCCCTCTCCCCTGCCGGACTTTCCCCAGGCCAGGGCTGTCGCCCCTGGAACTGGTTCTAACCGGCAGATGCGTAGTGAGCACCGGGGTGCCACTCCGCAGTCACCTTCTCGCAAAAGCCCTACCTACCCAGAATACACAAACCCTGTCTGGGACGGTGCGAACACCGCCCTCGACAGGAAACCCTTTGTCCAAGCGCTCCTCGCTGGAAGGACTCCCAGCAGCAGGAGGTCAGACTCGTGTCTGTGGTGGCAGCATCCATCTTGTGGAGCTGAGGCTTTCGTTAACTTTAACCGGGGTTCACAGTTACGTACATGTCGTGTCCCTCTAGAAGGGCGGAATGCTAACCTCGTCGCCAGGGTTGGTGAGAGGGCAGCACCCCGATTCGTATGACACCTTACTCGACATGTCTTGATAACGCGACACCGAAGTTACCGATGTGGTACGCGTTATCATGGAACAGCCATTGGGTCTTTTCTCCGCAAGCTGCAACCGGCTCGGCTCGTGCCCGAACACAGTTCACACGAGCCCATGCACTCTGCCTTCAGGATTGTCAAGGCCTGCCATAGGAGTGACTGATAGGAACTCGGGTGTCCATTGTAGGGTTAGATATAGAACTACTATACCTAAAGCAAAGGGTGATTACACGACTTCACCCCAGCTGTCATGCAGCCAGTTGTGTCAAATTTAGGAGGCCAGCCAGGGGTGGCATAATACATGCTGCAGCCCCTGGCGGCCCTGGGTACACCTATGCCCTGCGTTACGGGGTCTGATAAGGTGTCCCAGTACCAATTGGTAGATGCACCTAGGGTACATATCGTAATTTAGAAAGAGAACAGCCAGGCTGTGGGTCTGATTGGCAGGCCCACAGCCAGAGAAAGTCGTAAACCAGTGAAACAAAAGCAAAAAATCTGGGTGATCATAGGATTGCAGACCCTACTCTCCTACATGACCCCCCCCCAAACGTCGGAACAACTAGCTAACCTTGACCAGGTGAGTCTTCTTGTTCTAAGTGGAAATATCTGGAGAGCCCATCGGCATTGCCATGATCAGTACCAGGTCTATGTTCCACTGTGAAGTCCATCCCCTGTAGGGAAATGGACCACCTAAGCAGTTTGGGGTTTTCACCCTTCATCTGATTTAGCCACAAGAGGGGCTTATGGTCGGTCTGAATCTTGAAGTGAGTGCCAAACAAGTATGGCCTCAGCTTCTTCAGGGCCCAAACCACAGCAAAGGCCTCCCTCTCAATAGCTGACCAATTCTTCTCTCTAGGGGTCAGCCTTCTGCTTATGAAAGCAATGGGCTGGTCTTGACCATCAAAATTCAGTTGAGAAAGAACAGCTCCCACACCCAACTCAGAAGCATCTGTTTGGACAATGAATGGTTTGGAGTAGTCCGGACTCTTGAGGATAGGCGCCGTGCACATGGCCTGCTTTAGGTCATCGAATGCTTTTTGACAGCTCCCTGTCCACTGAACCTTTTTTGGCATTTTCTTACTTGTCAGTTCATTTAATGGTGTCACGATGGAACCATAGTTCCTGACAAACTTCCTGTAGTAACCAGTCAGGCCCAAGAAAGCTCGAACCTGAGTCTGGGTGGTTGGAGGAGCCCAGTCCCTGATTGACTGTATCTTGCTCTCCAGTGGCTGAACCTGGCCTCCACCTACAAGATGGCCCAGGTATACAACCTGTGTCTGCCCTATCTGGCACTTGGTGGCCTTGATAGTGAGACCTGCTGCTTGCAGTGCCTCTAACGTCTTCCGCAGGTGGACCAGGTGATCCTCCCAGGTGGAGCTAAAGACAGCAATATCGTCAAGATACGCCGCACAGAAGTCATCCAGCCCAGTAAGGACGTGATTCACCAACCGTTGGAAGGTGGCAGGTGCATTTTTCAGACCAAAGGGCATCACCACGAACTGATAATGCCCACCAGGGGTTGAAAATGCGGTTTTAGGCTTGGCGTCCTCAGCTAATCTGATTTGCCAATACCCAGCTGTCAGGTCAAACGTACTTAGGTAGTTGGCCGAAGCCAATCTATCGATAAGCTCGTCTGCCCTTGGTATTGGGTGGGCGCCAGTCTTAGTGACTGCATTGAGACCCCTGTAGTCTACGCAAAACCTCATCTCTCTCTTACCACCCTGGGTGTGAGGTTTCGGCACTAGAACTACGGGACTAGCCCAAGGGCTATCCGAGGGTTCAATGACTCCCAGCTCCAACATTTTCTGCACTTCACTTTTGATGCAGTCTCTAACGTGATCAGGCTGCCTGTAGATTTTACTCTTTACGGGCAAGCTGTCACCAGTGTCGACCTCATGGGTGCACCAATCGGTCTGACTGGGTGTCAGAGAAAACATATGCCTGAACGACTGAAGAACCTGTTTACAGTCGCTCTGCTGATGTTCGGAGAGGCTGCCACAAAAGACAACACCATCTACCGAGCCATCGTCAGGATTCTGAGTGAGCAGGTCGGGGAGAGGGTCACTCTCCTCTTCCTGTCCCTCATCTAGGGCCATGAGCAAACTCATGTCCTTCCTGTCGACATATGCTTTTAGCCTGTTGACATGAAGCACCCTGTGGGGGCTCCGGGGAGTTCCCAGGTCGACCAGGTAGGTGACCTCTCCCTTTTTCTCCAGGATGGTGTAGGGCCCGGACCATTTGTCCTTGAGTGCTGCTGGGGCCACTGGCTCCAACACCCACACCTTCTGTCCGGGCTGGTAAACAGTTAAGACAGCCTTTTGGTCATGCCAAGCTTTTTGGAGTTCTTGGCTGGCCTTAAGGTTTTCAGATGCCTTTTCCATGTACTCAGCCATCCGCGAGCGGAGGCCAAGCACATAGTCCACTATGTTGGTTGCAGGCTTTTTGAGAGGTCTCTCCCATCCTTCCTTCACCAAACACAGGGGTCCTCTTACAGGATGCCCGTACAAAAGTTCAAAAGGGCTGTAGCCAACCCCCTTCTGTGGGACTTCTCTGTAGGCGAACAAGAGGCAGGGGATCAGGACGTCCCATCTACGCCGAAGCTTTTCCGGTAGTCCATGAATCATCCCTTTTAGGGTCCTGTTGAATCTCTCAACAAGCCCATTGCATTGTGGATGATAGGGTGTAGTGAACTTGTAGTTGACACCACATTCCTTCCACATAGCAGTTAAGTAGCTCAACATAAAGTTTGCACCTCTGTCGGAGACGACCTCCTTAAGGAAGCCCACTCTGGAGAATACTCCAACTAGGGCTCTTGCCACAACAGGTGCTGTAGTGGTCCTAAGGGGAATAGCTTCAGGATACCTGGTGGCATGATCCACTACCACCAGTATAAACTTGTGCCCTGATGCTGTAGGTGGTTCCATGGGACCGACGATGTCGATCCCCACCCGTTCAAAGGGCACCCCCACCACCGGCATTGGTATAAGGGGGGCCTTTGTCGTGCCACCTGACTTACCACTGGCTTGGCAAGTGACACAGGAGCGGCAAAACTCCTTGGTATCTTCGTTCATGTGAGGCCAGTGAAAGTGCGAGACGAGCCTGTCCCACGTTTTCGTCTGGCCTAAGTGACCTGCTAAGGGAATCTCGTGGGCCAAGGTAAGTAGGAAACCACGCTGAGACAAGGGTACGACCAGCCTCCTGGTCATGCCAGGCTTGGGGTCTCTTGACTCAGTGTACAGGAGTCCATCTTCCCAGTATACCTTGTGGGTACCTGTGGCGTTCCCAGCAGCCTCAGCAGCAGCCTGCTGTCTGAGGGGTTCAAGAGAAGGGCAGTCTAACTGGTCCTTCCCCAGGTCCTCCCTTGAGGGTCCCCCTGAGCCCAAGAATTCAACTTGATCAAGTTCGAACTCCCTAGGCTCAGTTTCCCTCAATTCCTGTAGGTCAGCCTCCTCTGAGACTTGATCCTCGACCTGGGGCAAGGGGGAAGGCGCAGCCTTAACCCTACTGCTCTTTTTCTTGGGAGGTGTCTGGTCCGTTGTTCCAGGATCCAGCACCTGTTCAGTGGGGCATTTCCTGACCTGCGACCTAGTCACAGCGAACACATGTGCTGGCAAACCTAACATTTCCATGTGAGTCCGGTGCTCCACTTCTGACCATTGTGACGACTCCAAATCATTGCCCAACAAACAATCCACTGGGAGGTCTGGACTAACTACAACCTTCTTTTGGCCAGTTACCCCTCCCCAGGAGAAAGCTACAATTGCCATACTGTGATTGGTAGTGACATTGCTTGCATTGGTCACCAGGAATTCTGTACCTGGCATGATCTGTCCAGGGTCCACAAAGTTAGGCGTCACCATGGTGACGCTGGCACAAGTGTCCCTATAGGCCTGAGCCATCTTTCCATTTATGAAAGGCGTCTGTCGGTATTTGCCCAAAGTATTGGGGCTTACGTCAGGGGATACGTCCGCGTCCCCTGTACTGACAAGGACAGCCTGAGTGAGTGTGCCAACTAAGTTGTCACGCCCCTCAGAACCCAGGGTTAACCCTAAAACCCTTGGGAGGCGCACTACCACTGCTGACTGTACTAGGGGGCACAGGTGCCTTAGGGGCTGCAGTGGCAGGAGTCTGCCCTCCTCCTTTCTTGGTGCACTCACTAAACCAGTGAGATTTACTTTTACAGTACTGGCACCATCTTTTGGATTGGCCTTCTTTCTTCTTTTGGGGAGCCTGACCCCCACCCTCTTTGGGTTGTTGGGGACCTGTCGAAGACTTCTGGTCATTTTGTTCCCCCTTAGAATCTTTACCCTTCTGGTCTGCTTTCTTCTGACCACCTTGATTCTGGCCCTGGTTCTGTTTAACTCTCGTACGAACCCATTTGTCTGCCTTCTGTCCCAATTCTTGGGGAGAGGTCAGATCCGAGTCGACAAGATGCTGATGCAACAACTGGTTCTGACAATTGTTTAAAATTTGTTCTCTCATCATCAAATTATACAATCCTTTGTAATCAGTAACCTTACTGCCCAGCAACCAGCCCTCAAAAGCCTTAGTGGCACAATCGACAAAATCAGACCAATCTTGAGACTGCGTTTTCTGGGTATCCCTGAACAGCACCCTGTACTGCTCAGTGGTTAGGCCGAACCCTTCAACGAGTGTATTCTTCAAGACTTGGTAATTGTTAGCGTCCTCCACCCTTGTGGTGAGGAGCTTGTCTCTTCCTTTACCTTCAAAGGAGAGCCACAAGATAGCCGCCCACTGACTCTGGGGAACACCTTGCACAGTGCAGGCCCTCTCCAAAGCAGTAATCCATTTGTGGATGTCGTCCCCTTGTTTAAAGGGGGGCACTATCTTCCCAAGGTGTTTCGTATCGAAACTCTTTTCCCTATTACTAGGTACATTGCTGCCACCAGTGGGGACTGCCCCACTTAACTGTTGCTCTCTAGCAAAAGCAAGCTTTTCCTTGGCCAGGGCAAGTTCTTCCCTTTCGATCCTCAGATTAGCTGCTCTTTCCTTCGCTTCGTACACTCTCCTCTGAGGGGACGTCATCCCTCTTTGAGAAGAGTTGTGAGAGCCGTTGGTATGAAGGGATCTGCCAGAGCCTCTTGACAGAGATCTGGCTCGTCCATTCCCCATGTTAAGCGGACCCGACAGTAGCGCCGGGGTTTCCCCAGTACCACTATCGTGTTTGCTTAAGTTGGACCGTGTTAGTCTGACGACTTCTACCTGTCCCTTATCTGCCTCGTCCCCAGAGAGATCCTCATCCTCATCCTCCTCGCCATCTTCGTTCTCAGTTGCGAGGTGTATGAGGTCAGGATCGTCCCGGGTTCCCTCGAGGGGAGGCATGTCTCCTTCTGGATTAGAAGAGCTACGAAGTTTCTCAGCTCTCCTGGCATCATAAGTCTCCAAGAGACCAATCAGAAAGGACGTTGTGGGGTTAGACCCCTGCTGAATCTTCCGGGAGTGACACAGTCGTCTTAACTCCTTGAAGCTCAGCACAGTATATCCTGAAGGGATGACCTGTGGAGGGTCAACTGACACAAGGGGAGACTCAGAGTTTCCTCCTTGGCCCGACATACTGTTTCTAGTGTGGTGTAAGTGATGCACCTACCTACACTATGTGTTTTCCTACTGTTCCCTTGCTAAGAGTTGTAGCCAAGGTGTGCTAAGCCTTGAGGAGCTACAACAGCTGGTTCAGTAGAACTCAGAGTATTCTAAGCTTTAGTTATAGGTACTAACAGTACTTGTGCGATCTTTCAACAAGATATTCTTAGGATACGTGTGGTAAAACAACAGCAAGCTCAAATCCCAACCGCTGCTCACCAATGTGAGAAGTTGGCCCGATATGCAACGTTCGCTATTCTAGCGACCGCTATGTATCGTTCCAACGACCCTTATGGTGTTTGGTTGTAAGTCAACCTATAGACCAGCTATCCTAGTAGCGTGGATACGAGCAGTCTAAGGCTAAAGACTCGAGAGGGCGCGTTAAGCTAGCTGTTTACCACACATGTACCCCTTGAACACCCAGTGAAAGGACACCACACAAGTGTTATGAAAATAAACAGTATATTTATTAAGAATCACAACAGCCCTGTACTCTTTATGAGGACAGGGTACTAAGCACAACCAAATCTCTTTAGCAAATACTTCAAGTGCACGTTTAAACAAGTGTCCGAAGACACGGAGAGGTTAAGGCAAGTCGGAAGCGAGGGACTCGGGACCCTAGAGTAAGGAGGCTATGCAGGCACCGAAATGCCGAGTTACCTAGCCACGAGGGCTGCGGCTGCACAAGTCTTACAGGCGTCGGGGTCTTCGCTGACGAGCCAGGAGCCAGAAGAAAAGGAGTTGCTGGCCGGCGACCAGTGATGAATAGTTCGTAGCGATCCAAGCCTGGATCGGAGATTGATGAAACCTGAAAGCAGAGGGGACCAAGTTCGTACTACTAGCCAGTAGTCAGAGGGTACCAGGAAGGCACCGGTTGGCCGTCACCTCGACCAGGTGAGTGGGCGACGCTAGGCTCTGCAGTCTCACGGACCAGGAGGCGTTGTCGGCGACCACGGTGGAGGTGCGAGCTGTCCCACGAAGGATGGCGCTGTCGGCGTCTTGGGTGGACCAGGAGGGTCCGGGGTGCTTCTCGAAAAGGTGGAAGCAAGGGCCAGTCTGGAGCAACCAGACCGGCAGTGATGATTCTCGGATGTCGTCACAGAAGGGCACAAGCCAGCGGCTAGTGACCAGACAACGTGCTGAGCAGCGAGCAGAAGGGCCCCACGCAGATCGTGGAGATGCTGGGAGACTGCACTTCGGTGCTGGAGCGGCTCAGGGTCGGGGCTTCTCGGACCCCAGAGCACTCACCAGAGAGTTACCTCGATGGTCGTGCTGGTTTTTAAGAGCGTGCAGGTTCTGATGATGGCCGGTCCCTCGAGGTCTCGTCGCACCCACAGATCACAGCTGAGCTGATGACGTGGGTAGAGGTCAGAGGTGCCAGGGAAGCCGGTTCTCGTCGAGCTGGGCCGTCGGATTCCTTGAGGAAGGACTTACAGCAAACCGCAGAGTTCTTAGTTGGTGCCCGCTGATGCAGGGTGACTACTCCTTAGCCACAAGGGAGAAATCTTGAGAAGAGTCTTGAAGTCCTTTCGTAGAAAGTATTCTTGATTCAAAGATGATCTAATTTGGAAGGGTCCCCGCTCCGGCCTTTATCCTAAAGAAAGGGGTGGGTACATGACTAGGTCCTGCCCTAAGGGTGGGACCAGGAAGGGGGGTAGTTACACCCCTCTCCCCTGCCGGACTTTCCCCAGGCCAGGGCTGTCGCCCCTGGAACTGGTTCTAACCGGCAGATGCGTAGTGAGCACCGGGGTGCCACTCCGCAGTCACCTTCTCGCAAAAGCCCTACCTACCCAGAATACACAAACCCTGTCTGGGACGGTGCGAACACCGCCCTCGACAGGAAACCCTTTGTCCAAGCGCTCCTCGCTGGAAGGACTCCCAGCAGCAGGAGGTCAGACTCGTGTCTGTGGTGGCAGCATCCATCTTGTGGAGCTGAGGCTTTCGTTAACTTTAACCGGGGTTCACAGTTACGTACATGTCGTGTCCCTCTAGAAGGGCGGAATGCTAACCTCGTCGCCAGGGTTGGTGAGAGGGCAGCACCCCGATTCGTATGACACCTTACTCGACATGTCTTGATAACGCGACACCGAAGTTACCGATGTGGTACGCGTTATCATGGAACAGCCATTGGGTCTTTTCTCCGCAAGCTGCAACCGGCTCGGCTCGTGCCCGAACACAGTTCACACGAGCCCATGCACTCTGCCTTCAGGATTGTCAAGGCCTGCCATAGGAGTGACTGATAGGAACTCGGGTGTCCATTGTAGGGTTAGATATAGAACTACTATACCTAAAGCAAAGGGTGATTACACGACTTCGCCCCAGCTGTCATGCAGCCAGTTGTGTCAAATTTAGGAGGCCAGCCAGGGGTGGCATAATACATGCTGCAGCCCCTGGCGGCCCTGGGTACACCTATGCCCTGCGTTACGGGGTCTGATAAGGTGGCCCAGTACCAATTGGTAGATGCACCTAGGGTACATATCGTAATTTAGAAAGAGAACAGCCAGGCTGTGGGTCTGATTGGCAGGCCCACAGCCAGAGAAAGTCGTAAACCAGTGAAACAAAAGCAAAAAATCTGGGTGATCATAGGATTGCAGACCCTACTCTCCTACAGTGATCATTCCAATGAAGGTTGAAATCACCAAGGAATATTTGTGTGTTTTGTCGACCAGAGTTTTTTTTAATATTTCTTTTTATTAGAATAAGGCATCAAGAAATACATCGGTGCATCGTACAGAAGAGGGTTGGCACAGCTTCAACATATGGTACAGAAAATATTGGCAAGGGGGGGGGCATGTAGCACAAATGTCAGGCAGATTAACATGAAAGGGTCATGGGGAAAGAGGAGTATCAAAAACAACAGTTGCAGGTGGTACACAAATATTTCCTCTATATTGATTCCAGGGTCCCCAAACATTGTTCCACTTTCTAGGGCGACCCCGTGCCAGATAAACAGTTTTTTCACGGAACATACACCAATCCATACTTTCTTTCCACCCTTCTAGCGTAGGCGGCCCAGCCGCTCCCCACTGCTGTGCTATGTTCCACTTAGCAATCATGGCCCCTAGAGTGACCCATCGCGTTTGTGCAGTGTTCAGGTCTGTAGGCTCCCAAATATTCAATAAACATCTTCTAGCTTCTGGCAAAAGAGCCACACCCGTCACTTCCTGCATAACATTATGGACTCTGCTCCAGTAGTCTATCATATATGGGCATTCCCACAGGATATGAAGAAATGTCCCCAACTGGCCGCAACCACGCTTACACAGACCATCCTCCGTTAAACCCATTTTAATCAGACGCGGACCAGTGATATAGACCCTGTGCAGTATTTTCAACTGGACGAGCCTCAATCTCGCTGGGATCGCAACTTCCCTAGGGGAAGAAACTGCTGATTGCCCACAGTGGTAATCCCTATCAATTCCCATTGATCAAAACCCTTCGAATTCCATAACCTGCCCAACTTATCCGATCCAATAAGGGGGTAGCAAAAGTCAGACGGTCTTTCCATCCCAGTGAACAAAGAGCATCGTGCCATATGCGCACCACCACTCTAGTCGGTCCCGTCAGACTTTTCTCTATAAATTTGGCGTACAGCGCTCTACTATAATCACCACCAGGGAGCAGCCATTTATCCATTGCATAACCCGGTACCATGATTTATAGCTCCCAGCTGTGACGCCCAATAGTATCTCTTAATATCAGAGAGGGCAATTCCTCCATCGTACCATGGGAGTGTCAACTTAGCCAACGCTATACGCGGTCTGCCTTCCCAAAGTAGGTTGCGCTGCATTCCCTCTTCTTCTCGAAAATAGCTAGATGGTACCACATCCAAGGTATTCTGGAGGGAATAAAGAAATCGGGGTAGGGACATAATTTTAAAAATGGCCGCCCGTCCTAATAGGGACAATGGAAGTTTCTTCCAGCCAGCTACATCGCTTTTCAGCCGAGTCAGTGGAGGAATAAGATTCTTATCATATAGAATTACGGGATCCATTGAAATATAAATCCCAAGATATTTGAACCCTTCCTGAGTGATCTGAATAGGACAATTACGAGGCAGGACAGGGGTGTCACCACACAATACATAGAGATAGGATTTTGCCCAGTTTATTACCAATCCTGAATTCCTACCATACGAGGCCAAGACATCACAAACAACTTTAAGGGATTTCCTGAGAGAAGTCAAATAAAGTAATATGTCGTCAGCATATAGGGAGATCCGATCTTCAAACTGCGGGGACCAACAAATACCCTTTATCGAAGGCTCCCAACGGATCAAGGCCGCAAGAGGCTCAAGAGCCAACAAAAACAAAAGGGGAGAAAGCGGGCACCCCTGTCTAGTGCCCCGCCCAAGACAAAATGGCGCCAAGACACGATTGTTCACAACCTGCGCAAGTATATAATAAACGCACCCAGCTAATAAACTCAGGACCTAAACCGAATTTAGCCAATACAGCCCAGAGATATGGCCATTCCACCGTATCAAAGGCCATCGTCGCGTCTAACTACGCTAATATGGCTGGTTCCCACAGGGTATGCGCCCTGGCTAGAACCCCGTGTAACCGCCTTAGGTTCAACGCCGTATTCCTATGCAGGATAAATCCAGATTGGTCAGGATGTACTAAATCACTAATGACCTTGATCAACCTATTAGACAATATTTTAGCCAAAATCTTGGGTTCCGAATTCAACAATGAGATCGGCCTATAAGAAGCACAATTGGATCTCGGCTTCCCCTCCTTAGGTATCACTACTATCGAGGCCACTCTCTGGTCTCGGGGCAACACCCCACATTCTCGAGCTTCCAAAAACATATCTTTCAAATAGGTGGCGATCTTATCTGGTCTGAGCTTATACAACTCGATCGGGAGACCATTGGGACCCATTGCTTTCCCAGAATTCAAAGAGCGCACCGCCAAGGCAATCTCATCCGTGGTAAGTTTACTATCCATGAGGTCACGATCCTCCTCCTTCAAACATGGAAGTTGAATATCCCTCAATAATAGGCGCAAATCTTCCTCCGGCCTATCTGAGACAGAAGTGTAAACATTACGAAAATGATCCGCAAAACCATCTAATATCCCTTGTGGGTCATTTATATAAGTCCCCTCCTTCGTCTCAATCTCAGGAACCACCCGATCCGCTCTGTCCTTCCTATTCAACCAAGCAATCAATTTACCGGCCTTGTCCCCAACATCATAAAGACGCCCTTACTGTTCTCGGCTCAAGGCTCTAGCACTATCTGTGACTAGCGTCCTGCACTCAGCTGCTTAAGTTGTAAAACATGTAATCTAGCCCAGGTTACCTCCTGTTCTATTTCCATTTCAATGTTCTCTATCTCCGATTCAACTCTCACCACTTCTTTCTCTTTCTGTTTGTTAACTCCCGCGATCAGGGACAAGGCTAGACCTCTAATCACTGTCTTAAAAGCCTCCCACAGCGAGATCGATGAGGAAACTGAACCCTCATTTTCCTGAAAATAGTGCTCCAACGTTTTTAACAGTTCCTTACGAATCTTAGGATTATGGAAGTGCCACGGGTTAATGGGGACGATCCTAACACCTGAACCCAAGGTCATCTCAAATCGGAGCCACAGCGGCGAGTGATCTGAGATGCCTCTAGCTAGATGTTTCACTTCAGTAATAAACGACGCCTGGGCCGCCGGTACTAGACCATAGTCGATTCGAGAGAGGCTACCATGGGCACCAGAGTGGAAGGTATACTGTTGCTGATTAGGATGAAACAACCTCCAGTTATCCACCAGACCCAGAGCCTCCAAAAAGTCAGGTAGCCATTTTTGTGCCCGTCCCACATCACGGGGCGGAAACCTGTCCATGGTGCCGGAAACTACAGCATTGAAATCCCCACCCAGAATCAACAAACCACTAGGAAGGTCTAAAACAATCTTCCCCAATCTTCCCCAAGTCAATATAGGTAGTGGTTTGCAGACCCGGGGGGACATAAATAGAGACCAAGGAGAGAGCATATCCCTCCCAACGTCCCAGAACCGCTATATATCGAACCCTCTCAGCTGCAACAACGGAGTCAACTACAAATGGGAGAGAATTTCTAAGGAGTATCCCAACTCCCCGGGACCCCAAAGTAAATCCAGCATGCGCAACCAGCCGGTAGCCTTTTCTGTGCATCGCCTTACATGCATTTCCTTCCAAGTGCGTTTCCTGGAGTAGGACTACATCCGGGGAATGTCTTTTAAGGAATTGTAGGACCACACTGCACTTGATTTTATCCCCCAACCCATTCACATTCCAACTCAATACTCGCAACCCTCTACCCCCATCACCAAACATAAAGAAGGTCCAACCCCCCCTCCAATCCTCACAACATCAATAAGCAATCTTGGAATACGATGCCTTGGGAAAACACAAAGAACACAACAACAAAACAAAAAATAAACACTCCTCCCCTCCCTCCCACCAAACTTCCCGTTACACTACCACCCACCCTGCACCCCTGCTTACGACTATCAAGCCTCCCCAACTTGCAGTGTGCCTGTCGCCCCCACACCTAGACTAAATTACCAAAAAAGATAAATCTGAAGAGGGAAGAGACCCACCGATAGCCCGTTGACCCCCCATAGTTACTGTGCTAAAGCATTTTATCGGAAAGAGTACAGAAATAGTCCGTTACCAAACTTTCCCCAGTTCCCACAGCAAGAGTACTTATTCTTGTTCTTGCGAGCCCCCTCCTTCATCACCACTCTGTCTCTGGGGTTCATGCTGAGCAGTTAAAGTGTCCAACCAGTCCGCTGCGACCTCCGGCTTGTCAAAGAAAGTAACTCTCTCATTATGTTCAATTCTCAGCTTGGCCGGATATAGCATGGGGTACTTGAGTCCCTTATCACGAAGCTTTCGTTTAACCCCCATAAAGCTCATTCTCTGCTTCTGGACTGCCTGTGTGAAGTCCGAAAAAAAACTGATGGATGAGTTTTCGTACTTCAAAGGGCCCCCAGATCTGGAGGCCTGGAGGATCGCATCTCTGTCCCTAAAATTAAATATTCTCGCAATCAACGGTCGAGGCGGGGCACCGACAAGCGGTCTGCCTCCGGGAACTATGTGCGCTCCCTCGACGGTAAAGAAATTGCTCAGGCCTTTGGGCTTAAGATGATTAAGTACCAAATCTTCGACGAGGAGATTTGCGGCCTGCTCCTCCGCCTTATCCGGCACTCCAATAATACGCACGTTGTTCCTCCGGGCCCGTCCTTCAAAATCCTCCAGTCTACGGATAGCCAGGTCATTCGAGGCCTGCAAAATCCGAACCTCCGATTGCAGTTCCGTTACATCATTAGTAAGGCTAGCAGTCTTGATGTCAAGTGATTTAACTTTCTCACTTGTCTTCGTGAGGTCCGTCCGAATCAGATTTACCTCAATAGATACCGTGTCCAATTTATGAGCCAGGGTCTCCATTTTCTGTCCGAGAGAGGACTTGATTCCATCAATGGCGACCATCACGTCTTGTAGCGTCGGCTCCACTTCCAGCATAGAGGTTTCTTTCACTCCTTCATGCGACTTTCCCAGTCCACTAGGCGACCCTTTAGTTTTTGCATATCGGTCCATGTTGTTAGATTGGGTATACCTTCCCCCTCTAGTGGACTTCGATTGTCGTTTATCTCCCTCAGGTTTGATCGACATTTTGGGACAATGTTCGTCGTTCGATTCGAGGCGGAGGCACTGGATAGCCGTTGTATTTGGACCAATATCTTGCTCACGACTCTTTAGGAATGCCTGCTAGCAATCCGTAGTTCCGTACTGTCGGCAAAAAGCCCAGGCCTCGACGCACTGACTGGTGCGACACGCAGCCAAAATTCTCAATCTCGATTCCACAGGTCTGCACTCCGTTAAAGTGTCCTCATAGTATGGCCCACTGTCGTCGACCAGGGTCTCAGATGTTCTGGAGTGGGTCCAAGCGAGGTATCAGAGAGTTCCAGGCGAAATCGAAAGTGAAACCAAGTGAAGTCGCCAGGCCGGGCCAGTCACTTCCGGTATTCAGAGCCGTTGTTGTCGCATTACAACTCGGGCGTAATGCCAACTCAAACACCGGGTCTCCAAGAGATACAGGCCTCAGACTGTCCGGACCTCCAATTCTGTTCCCCGGGTCACGTTCGGGACACGGTTTTCAGCATCCGAGACTCCTTCGGTTCCGCTGCAAGAAGCACTCCACAGTAAACACGATAAACAACAGGATATATTCGGGGGGCTAAGAGGGTCTCGGGAGCACTAAGCTCACGCGGCCATCTTGGATGCGCGCGAAGCTCTTCCCCCCATTGTCGACCAGAGTTCGTTGTGATCATGTCCATGAGTTGTTCAGTGAAGGTGAGGTTGTCCCCTGGTGGGTGGTTATTAATATGTAGAGAGCATACTGGATTGCCCTCGCTGTTGAGGTTGAGGCAAATGTGTTCACAAGAGGAGAATATAGGGGAAATGGCTCTAATTACTGAGAGGTTGCTCCGGTGAATGCATGCGATTCAACCCCCTGTCTTGCCAGTCCTATCCAATCTGATGATGTGATAGTTAGGGGTACTAGAATGTCAATGAGTGGCGATGAAGATTCTGTTAACCAGGTTTCGGTGAGTATGGTCAGTTCAAGGTCCAGTGCGATGATGAGGTCGGCTGTGTCAAGTGCATGTCGAGGGGCAGATCTACAGTTGAGTAGTGTGCATTTGAGCCGCGGAGTGACGAGGGAGGAGGAGGGATCCTGAGTGAGGGAGACTTTTTAAAGATTATTTGAAACGGTACCTCTATTGTTTTGTGTGGGGGACCTATGTGGGTTGGGGTGGACAGTAGGGATGGGAAGGTGTGTGGTGGCTATGTGGGTCGTGAGAGCAGGATCATAAGAGTGTAGGAGGGAGCCTATGTCGTACCCCGAAAGTGGATTGATGGTTCGCAGAGGGCGGATGGCAGAGTTACTGGTGGAAATTGAGGTCTAGTAAGGAGGGTTTTGTTTGTGTGAGTGTGTAGGGTGGGTGGGGGGCTTGTTAGGTAAAAGAGCACTGGTCAGTGAGGTGATTGGAGGGTTTCAGGGTACTGAAAATCTTGCCTATAGCTTCTTCCGTGTAAGTATCAAAGGACAACCATGTAGCCTTTTTTTTAGTTCAATGGGTGTACACAATACAGATTTTTATAAAAAATAAGTATTCTTTAGATAGACTTAACACAAGACCCAAACAACAAAAATCCAGAATACAGTATAAAGAAAAATGACTTTAAGATGGTAGAAATAGCTTAGTTCACTTCAGATCGTAAATGCGACACGCTTCTCACAAATACCTTTGGATGCGTCACACAAGATAAACAAAAGGTCAGCAGGGAGAACGATGAGTCGGTTCCTTGCTTTGGGGGAGGCGATGCGTCTGTTTTGACTCAATGCTTGCGTAAAGTAGGCGATGCGTCTGTTCCTTACCGGAGAGGAGGTTATTCGATGATCTCGAGGTGCGGCCCAGTTGCGATGCGACAAGATGTCACCTTGATGCGATGCAATGATCCGGTGGGATGTGAGAAGATGGTGCCCTTGATGCTATGCGATGACGTGAAGGCGATGCGTGCACGCCCGACGGCCGTGCGGCAACTCTGTAACTTTGGAGCTGCGACAGGCCCTGCGACACGCTTCTCTGGTAATGCGATGGCGACCCTTGCGGTAGCGACACGCTTATCCAGGGATGTGATGACACACAGTTGCGATGGAGATATGGTTTTCTGGTGATGCGACGGCGACCCTTGCGGTGGTGACACCCTTCTCCGATGATGCAAAGGAGACAGCTGTGGATGCGACACCCTTCTTCTCATTGAGTCACGCTTCCAGCTCCCAACAACACGCAGGCAGACTCACCCTGCCTCCTGGAGCTCCCTCAGCCCCTGTCACTCACAAACCAGACATGCAAAACACAACCTAGCAGAGGCAAGCTGGATGGTTTAGGCAAGAAAATACCTACTTTCTAAAAGTGGTATTTTCAAACACAGAATGTTAAAACCAACTTTACTAAAAGATGTATTTTATCATTCTGAGTTCAGGCATACTAAATTCGCTTTTCTACCATGCTCCCTCGGTCAGTTAGGATTATAAGATGTTATAATCAAACTGCCCATTCTGGCCTATGGGGACAGGTAGCCTTGCAATATAGAAAAACAAATTTGGCTGTAATTCACTATCAGGACATGCCACACACATCAGGGCATGTCCTCCCTTTCACATACAATGCACCCTGCCCTAGGACCTCCCTTAGGGGTGGCTAATATCTCAAAAAGGGAAGGTTTAGGGATTGGTAAGTGGGTGCACTTACCAAGTCGACATGGCAGTACTAGACTGCACACGGTCTGCAATGGCAGGCCTGAGACACACTTTACAAGCTGCTTCTGTGGGTGGCACAATCAGTGCTGCATGCCCACTAGCAGTATTTGATCTACAGGCCCTGGGCACACATGGTGCACTGTACTAGGTTCTGACAAGTAAATCAAATAAGCCAATCATGGAGTCACTAATCCATTGCAATAATTTACAATAGGGAACACTTGCACTGTGGCACTGAATAGCATTGGCAAAGCATCTAACCAGCAAAAGCATATAAAAAACAGAGGAGACAACAGCGACAAATGGAAGGGAGACTCACGCCAATGGTACCAGATCTAACAATGCCCATCTTGGTGGAGAGCTGAGAAGAATATCTTGCGTTAGGTTAACAGGAATCAGCTGGGCTGTAATTTCAGCATGGAGCAACTTCTCAGTGCCAGTGAAATGCTTCCCTGTCTAAACAAGGGAGTGATATAATTTCTATAATAAACATCATCCATGTTGCCATGCCGAAGACCCAGTCAGGCCGCTATTGTTTACTCTATTGTGATAGCTCTGTCACTGAATAGACAATAACAAATAACATTTTGTGTAGTGAACTTAACCCTTGTATAGAATGTTCAAGGTATTTGATAATATGCCTACAAAGTGGAAATGTAAGCAAAGCTAGTTCAGAGAATATTATCCTGCACAGGCACGCAAACAAATGTGTGCCAGATGGCATTGTGTTTAAGAAAAGAAGGCAACTTTAACCCCTTAAGTGCTGCTGACGGCCAATGGTCGTCAGCAGCGCTACCTCCCCAGTGCTGCGCACGACCATTGAACGTCCATTCAGCACTAGTTCTAATGGACAGCGCAGCACTGGGGAGAAATGTTTACACGCAGCTAAGGTGTTAAAACGTAAGTGTTAGACCTGGCATCTTTGGCGTGGTTTCCCCCTATCTTTTTGCCTCTACCTCTTGTATTTTTGATGCTGTGCTGGATCTCGTTTTTGCTGGTTTAGATGCTTTGGGCACTTTGCCACTGCTGTTCAGTGTCAAAGTGCAAGTGCTCCCTGTGTAAATTGTTATTGTGATTGGTTATCCATGATTGGCATATTTGTGTCACCAAGAAGTCCCTAGTATAGTGCACTGAGTTTGCCAGGGCTGGTGATAACAAATGCTACTAGTGGGCCTGCAGCACTGATTGTGCCACCCACATGAGTAGCCCTAAAATGGTGTCTCAGGCCTGCCACCACAGTGCCTGTGTGCAGTCTGTGAACTGCCATGTCCTCCTGGCCAGTGGCCCCACTGACCAGGCCTAACCCTTCCCTTTCTGTGCTCATTGATCACCCCTATGGAAGGCCCAAGGTACCCCCTTGGGCAGGGTGCAGTGTATGTGAAAGGTAGAGCGTGTACTTGTGCAGGTGACATGCTCTGGTGGTGAATTACAGCCATTTTCGTTTTTCACTATTGTAAGGCTATCTTGCCCCATAGGCTATCATGGGGAATGCTGGCTACAGTGGCTACCAGCATTTCTTCCCATAGGAGCAAGATAGGACATAAAGTCTGGTATCCCTGAACTCAGAATTTAATAACACATCTTTTAGGAAAGGTTGTTTTTAAATCCTGTGTTTGAGAACAGCACTTTTAGAAAGTTGCTGTTCTCTTGTCTGACCTTTCTGTGTGCCTTGGCCTGTTTGTGAATTGACTGTCTGGTTTGAGAGTGACAGAGGCTGGGAGCCCCCCAGGAGGCTGGCTGAGTCAGCCCTAGGCTGAATGACTGCACCTGCATCTTAGTGGTGGGAGGGGATAGCACCTGGGCCTGAATAGGGCTGTGCCTGCCTTCCACAATGCTGGCTCCACCTCCTGCTGGGCGCCTGACGACCCTGCCCCTCTCCCTGAAAGGAAAGGAGAGGCCAGGAAAACAAAGTGCTCAAGGAACACCCAGAACTGGTTCAGACTGGGCTCAGAGCCCTCCTGCACAAAGGGATCAAAGACTTTTAGGGGTATAAGAACAGGACCCCTGACTACAGAAAATGAGATCATCCTGGAATCAAAAAGGAACCTCTGCCAAGGAGAAAGCTGAAACTGAAGAAGAAAGACTATCCTGCTGTTGCTCTGCTGGACGGACCTGCTGTTGCTTTGCTGCCAAGGAGAGGGGAAGGACTTTGCTTTTGGTGCTGTGTCCCCTTGCTTGAAGGAATCTCCAAGGGCCTGAGAAGAGCTGGCTCCCTGTTAAGAAGTCCCAGGAACTAAAGGACTTCACCCCCAGCTTCCCTGAACTCTGCTGAGAGAGTTCTGTCCTTCCTAGAGTGCTTGGGCCAGTTCTGGCGCCTCTGGAAGTTGTACCTGTGTTGGGAAGCTGGAAACCAAGCTTTTAAAGACTTTCTGCAAGTTTTGTCGCATTGCTCGCTTGCGGAGCGCATCCCCAGCAGTGCGAGGAAATTCCCGCCTCTACGAAGGCCAAGATCGTCGCAGCGTCTGTTGCTGCTGCCGGAGTTGTCGCATCCTTCGTTTGCTGGACGCACCAGACCGGTGCGGGAAGATTACCATTGCTGCGAGTTTCGTCGCAGAGCCTGTCGCCGCTGGGTGAGATCGTCGCACTGCTTGCTTGCGGACCGCATCGCGTCGCTGCAAGTGTCGTCGCAGAGCCATCACATCGAGGAGCTGCGAGAGGAAGATCCCCACTGGTCCACGCATCGCCACGGAGATCATCGCAACTCCAAAGATCATCGCATCGTGCCTTTGCAAGCTTCTTTCACTACGGAACCTCTGCACCGGAATCCATACAAGGTATCGCATCCCTCCCCATACAGACCGGAGTCACCGCATCACGCCTGCTACATCCAGCGGGGCTGTCGCATCGCCTCCCCAAGGTCTCAGGAGTGACGAATCGCTTGTTTTCCACCGCGCCAGCTTCTGTTTTGGAACTTTGTCGCATCTAAAGGTACTGTGGGCTAAATGTGACGCAACTGTGAATTATTTTATCGCAACTTTAAGAACTCTTTTGCAACCATATTCTTGAACTTTCTATGTTGGATTTTTGTCGATTTGGTCTTGTGTAGTTTAGATTAAATACCTTTATTTTTCTAAACTGTTGTGGAGTCAGTTTGTGGTGGTTTCACTGTGTTACTGTGAGTGTTGGTACAAATACTTTACACATTGCCTTCGATAAGCCTTGCCTGCTCGTGCCAAGCTACCCAGAGGGTGAGCAGAGGTCATCTAAGAGTGTTTTCTCCTTACCTTGACTAGAAGCAAGGGTCCCTATTTGGGCAGTGGTACCAACCTCTGCCAACTAGAGACCCCCAGTTCTAACAGTAAGCATGTAAAATGGTGGTGTTTCTATTTAGGGTTATAATATGACCACATGACAGTGGATTCTGATGTTAAATGGCAGGTTTCAATTTTAGTTTGGTAGGGTATTATGTCAAACTGACGAACTCTAACTTTGTGGCAATTTTTGCATATCCAAAGACACTTTATAATTCACATTTCACCATCCCTTTCACTGTGGCATTTACAGAAGCACCTATTTTTCAGATTCTGTGTACATGAAATGTCCTTGCATTAATTAAATACCAGGGGCCTTATTTATGAGGCCGTGCGTCACTTTTACGCCGCTGGTGCGTCACTTTTTGTGACTTACCAGCAGCGTAAAAAATGTGCCTTGTTGCACCATATTTACAAAGGGATGCATCTAGGTAGATGCGTCACTTTATAAACCCCTGCCCCACATTATACCTGCACCAGGTATAATGTATGCAGGGCACATGCCGGGACAAGTAAGGGTCATAGAAGTGACGCAGTAAAATCTATAAGATTTCACTGCGCCACTTCTAGGACGCAAATCCGTCAATATCTTGCGCCTGCCTCACAGCAGGCGTAAGATGATGCAAGCCCTTTCACATGGGGCTTGTCCCATGTGAAAGGACACATTGCTGTAGTTGCGTCACTTTTGTGACACACTCCAGCAATGCGTCACTTTTGCCCCATACAGATACGTCAGAAATACTGACGTGTCTGTAGCTCCTTGCGACATGATGCATCATACACTAAATAAGACGCATCAATCATGTCGCAAGGAGGGCGCACTGAGAAGTGACGCATCGCTGCTTTCACACAGCGATGCGTCACTTCTCATAAATGAGGCCCCAGGTTCATTGCATATGTGGAAGCGTACACATTTGTTGTGCTCAGGAAGCTTAAACTTTAAGTGTCCTCCAATGGAAGCATTATCAATATTTTGATTGGGTACCCAGGTTCCCAGGAATATCTGGTTGCCCCTTAATATTAGTCCAGGGTTGGGAAGTCTGGCTGCTGGGTGGTGAGAGCTGGCTCATTACTAGATTTCGCTGTTTTCTGCAAGGCGAGGTTTGAGAGCTGTGATTTCTGACTGATGAGCTCTGACATTCTAACAGTGGGTGCCAAAATCCAGCACATGGATTTTGATATGATGATGGTAGGGTCTGAGGTCTGGGGGTCGTAACCAGTGGTCTGACTAGTGCTTCGAGTGGTCTAGCTGGAGAATTGAGTGGTCTGGCTGGTGCTTGTGCAGCCTGTTTGCAGGTGGATTGCACAACCGAAAAGATGTGCTCTATAGTCTGACATTTGGGTAGCAAATTTTATTTGGTGGGTAGTGAGTTCTGACTGGTGGGCGGTAAGTTCAGGCTGGTTAATTCTGACTTGATGTCTGGCTTGTGAAAATTGACATTCAGCAGTGTGGTTCTGAATGGAAGAGATGATTTGGCTGTGGGAAGTGGAGTTCCAGCTGTTGGGGACATAGTCTGCTTAGGAAGAAAAGAAGGAAAATGTCATCAGTTGTTTGAGAGCTCGAGTGAGACACAGATTGTGCCTACAGCTTGTCTAGTAAAGTTGGTGTGTCTGGAAACTAGCTGGTGCAGATCAAGCACTCTGGTTATACAGCAGGGAGCTAGAATGTGGTGGGTCATGTTTGACATGGTTGTAGGGGATTATAGATTATGAAGCTCCAGTTTGATAATGGATAGAGAATTCTGAAAGACAAAGCACATGAGGCTTTAAAAAGAGGTCTGTAAATTAGGGGAAGAGGGGAAGTAATGAGTAAAAGATTCTTGTAGATGACAGCAACTCTTCCCCGAGTTCTTGGCAGTGTGGGTCAGAAAATGGATCAGGTGGTTGTCTGACATAATATTGCTAGAAAAATATCATATGGACAGACTATTGTGCAAAAAATAACTAAGACCAAAATATCTTCAAGTATAGATTTATTATTCTTAACTCCACATCTATGCACCTTGAAGATATGTATCATCATGTACATATGTGTGTAGTTAAGTACAGTAAATCTTTGCTTACCCATAGAAACTCACCTTCATAATATTTTTATCCTCGATTTTTTTGGCACAATATTTTGTCCACACAATATTTTTCTCCAACATTTTTTCAAAACACTGATCAGGTATCCAGGGGATTACCTCATGGAAGATGAAGAAGTATCTTAACTAAGTTTTTAGTATTAGGGTGAGGTTCCGGTTTGAATCAGAGATGAGGTCAAACTTGAAACAGGAACTGTTTAACATGTCAGGTAAATAGCTCACCTTGGGGGCAGTAAATCCCTCACTCTTTACCTGTCTATTCATAATCAGGACTAGAGAGTGGAATAGATATACAAGGTTCAGTAGGTTTTCATTTTAATGACCAAGAGTATTGAGAAGTGATGTGGATAAGGGGTGGGATAGAAGAAAGCACGAAGCTTGGACTTATCAACTGAAATAAAAGTAAGCCTAGGACGAGAAGTGTAAAAGTTACAGTTTAGTCTGAAATGGGTAGAGTGAAAAAGAGGAGTATGGAGAAAGGAAGAAAGTGAAGGTCTTATTGAGTAATGAGGTAGGGAAGAATAAATGGGTGTAGGAGACATGGTAACTGTTCACTGAGGACAATTGTGTTAGGAATTAAGGATAGTAATTGAACTAAGAGGGAATACAAATAAAGTTTGCTGAAATAAATTGCCAAGTAGTGGTGTCAGAATAGGAATGAAAAAATGTGGTAGGGGCGAGAAATGAAGGAGTAGGATTGAAGTAGTCATGAGGAAAGGACGAGAACATCTGAGTGAGGGATTTAGAATAAAAGTAATATGAAGAGAAGAGAGCAATGGGAGTAATGCGGGCCAGTCTAGCATGATGGGTAGATGTCAAAGGAGAAGGAGGATGTAGAAAGTAGAATAGGGATAGGAATCTTTAAAGGAATCAAGTATTAAGTGAGAGCTTCAAATGTTGATCTGAATCCCAATGATGCGCAGTGATTTCTTTGAGCTAGAGGGTTGTCTAGCCAAGTATAGAGTAGAGAAGTTTAAGCACAGTTTCCTGGATGTGTATCTGAGAAACCTTTCAGGTATGGACTCCACCATACCATGTGTTACTGGGTCAGATATAGTCCCAAGTCAGGCCTACATAAGGCTCGGGGTATCCTTGAAACTAGAGAAGATGACCAAAAGAGCCAGAGGGTACTACGAAACTGGGATGGAGTAACCAGAAAATGTGAGAGTCATAGTTTACTAACATGACCCAAGGACTATGAAAAACTTGGTGCTCAAACAGGGGTTTTCATCGAAATGTAACCAGTGCGCATCGAGTGCCAAAGGGGGACTAAAGGCACCCACGTGCCCTGACCCCATGGAGCCCTGGCCAGGATTGCGGGAGCGAACAAGCCCTCATCGGGACTCCCAGGTCAGTTTGGCCATCTGGCAGCACCATTGGACAGCATTGCGTGGGACCAGACGATCGTCCCCGGAGGATCGCAATCTGCCCAGCCTGCACGTTAACCAGGGAGCTCCGATCTGCCCTTGGAGGGCTCAGGCGCTCTGCAGCACGGGGGGCTCAGAGCCCCAGCTGGGCCTCAGGCACCGGGCTGTGAGGGGGAAACCGGAGGGACTTCTGACCCGGGGCCCGCAGGCACCTTGACACGCAGGCAAAGTGGGGGACTACTGCCTGGGCCCAGCGGAACCACGTTCCGGGCCCTTGGCAGACCAGCAGGCCGGGGGATGGAGCCCAGAACATGGAGCACCTGCCCTGGGCTCTTGGATATGGCCAGTGCTCCGGGGACAGGACGCGCAAGGGAGACCACCCTGGGCCCGCGGGACCCAATTCTGGGTGCTCTGCCATGTAGCAGACCAGAGGACGGAGCCAGGATGAGGAGGGGCCCTGACCAGAGATCCTGAACCCTGCGAAGCTGGAGAGGGCCTGTTCGGGCACACAACAGAGCAGCAGGCCAGGAGAGGGTGGAGCCCCAGTGCTCATACCACCAGCCCCAGGGCCCCTGGACCCGGTTGGAGCACCCGTGCCCGGACGTGCACGAGAGGCCACCCCAGACCAGCGGTACCCCATCCTGGGTGATCTGCAACCCAGCAGGTCCGAGGACGGTACCCAGGATGGGGAGGGTGCCCTCTCAAGGGCCCTTGGGGGCTCCAGCCAGAGGCTCCTGATCCCAGCCATGTTGGGGGAGCCTCCCGGGACCCGAAAGACCCCCGTCCGGGGTGCCTAGACTCTCAGCGGCCAGCAAGACTGGGGCTCTGCCTCCCACACTCCAGGGCCCGCTGGGGCCTGGTCCCTGCTTCTGAACACAGCCAGGCCGGGAGTCCCTCCCTGGGCCCAATGGACCCCCGTCCTGGGCACCTGAACCCTCGGCTGGTCACAGGACGGGGGTTCCCGCAGCCCAGGGCCTGCCGGAGCCCAGGCTCAGTACTTGCTTTTGAACCCAGCCAGTCAGGAGCGGCCCTACCCTGGCAAGGGATTGTCAACCCATACCCCGGACTCAGGATGCTGACTAAGGTGGGTGCGTTCCACCTTCCTGAAGCCTTAGGAGCTATTGATGGGTTAAGCCCAGGTCACGTCCTCTCCCTGCGGGCCTGCCTGGGAAGCCCATTTTCCTCAACTATTAAGCCCCTACAAAGCGGGGGCTTACAGAACACTGGCAGAGCACAAGAGTCAGAGTTAGCCCGGCCAGCCGGCAGGCTAGCCATCTGATCATGCAGCATGCCAGCCCATCTGGTTGCCCAGCCCGCTAGGCTATCTGGCCGCGCTGCCAGCCAACCAGATGGCCTGGTATGACCG